>NW_027286985.1:76004051-76234051 GCF_022747635.1 Hetaerina americana
GAGGGGCGTGGGGGAGGAGATCGTAGTCGGTGAGGGATCCCGCACGCTCTAGTTCTCCCCCTCCCTCAGAAGGAAGCCGGGAGCCCAGGACTCCCTGCTCCCCCACTCCAAAACTCGCCGCCGCTCCCTCCTACTCAACGGTCTATTCACCGTCAAGATCTCACGCTCTCCAGCGGCCCTTAAAGAGCAAGGCCTCCCCGCGAGGTTGGGCCACGAGCGAGGGAGCAAGGAAGGCGAAGAGCTTTATGAAGGACCAGCTGAGCTCATTACTCCGTTCCTTAAGTAGGGCCCTAAAATAAAAAATAAATAAGAATATAGATATACATATGTATGCATGCATCTCCCGTCTGGGAGATCGGCGGACGGCTGGTCGGCTGAGGCCCTCGAGTCCGTTGCGGCCGCGGAAGCAGGGACGGAAGGATATAAATTAGGAGTCGTAAATAGGTTTGGGGAATGTCAGCCGCATTTTCCCGCTCCGCTCGGGCTAAAGATAGACCGCTGTGGAAGTGGGGGATGGTTTTTATCAGGCGGTTCCCATTTAGGGTGATTAGTCTTAATTAGGAACATTGGTGGGGTAGGGAGAGCGTCCGAAAATTAAGTTCCGCAGTCGCTAATGCACCCTCTCCCACCCTTTGTCCATTCTCTACTCTTGGCAAACCCTGTGGATCGCTGGGGTTCTGGATAGCTTTTCGAAATCCACGCCGCACCCAAACGAATGTTATAGGACTAGCAGTAGTCTCCCAGGGTACGTTTATGATCGACTCAAGCACTACACACTACTGTACCCCTAAGCCTTGACCAATACAACTCATATTATTCTTAACACACACCCACATATTACCATTCCACGATCTTTAGCTTTGCATACTATCTAGAAGTGGAAGCACAAGAAATGCAAATTTCATGGTGTACATAAGACTGTATTAGAGAACCAACATGGGTCGAGAAGGGATAAAGTCTTGTTAAGATGAGATAGATGCGGATGTTTTCATACGACACTGTCTCCCTCCTTTCGAGACACCATTTTCTCCGTTGCGTTGAAGAATTTTAAAATATTGGCAATGATTTCCCCGAAAGTAGTAAGGTAAAGCGTGCATAATTTTTGTACAAACACAAAGTCACCACATTTATCTGTTAAATATTGGTTTTAAAAATAATATTCATTGTAAAATAAAAGAATTCACATTTGAAACTTCAATTTTCCCTGAAGACATCAGGGTCACTCCAAAGAACTCATGCTCTTTTTTGAGGAATAATTACTGGAAAAATAATGTGGGGAGCGCCATATAAGAAACTGCCAAATGAATATAGCTCCTTTTTGAGATTCTTTGGCGAACATTTTAGAGCATTTGGTATTATTAGGTCTGAATACAGGGCCATATTATGAATGCCTTGATTTCCGAGATGCATGAATGATACTGAAGGCCATGATTGATGAAAACACGGGAAGAATCACGGAGATAGAAGGCCAAGGTTGAACCCTGAGAAGTAGATAATGAAAAATGTCGGCGCAAGGAGCTATGAGGGAATTATTAAATTGGCATGGAACAGGATAGTTAGGAGAGCTGCTACAAACCAATTCTCGGACTGATAACCCATGTTGTTAAAGCTGATGAATGATTTCACCAATCGATTTTTCAATTTTGTGATCAACTATTAACGAATTTTAACCCACAGGACCAAAGACTCGAAAAATCCGGAATCCCAAACATTTGCTTTAAACATCCTCGTAGCCTTACCTCTTCAACGAGAATGCCTGCAATGAATGCGGACGCCAGCAATATTTATTAGCAGAAAGGAATGGAAACGCATCATAACAGAAGGATGATAGACTACTAAATGGACAGAGCCGATTGCCGCTCGGAGAAAACTCACGGAGACTACAGGGTGCTGGTAGAAATCCAACTAAAATATTGAAATAAGAAGAAGCAAACTTGTCTGGACACATTTTAAGACAGAAGAGCTCGGTGAAGGTGATAATGGTATGAATTATCAAGTGGAGTAATTACGGAGGGAAACGTAGAACGGAATGCATGAAGCAAATGATTTGAGAGTTGACAGCAAGGCCTTAAGGCCGGGTCACATGGGGGCCAAGTTTCCGGACAGCTGGCATCAGACAAAGGCCTCATTCTGCAAACATCGCATCGATTGGCGATGGAATGAGTGACCATCTGAAAAACTCGACTAAAAGAGTTCGATGATAATTCAGTGATGAGTGATAGACCGCCATTCTTTTCAACCAAAGTTATGACGTGATTTGCTATAATTCCTCATGTAATGGCGGTCGTGATATTTTGTGTTGCACCAGCAATTAAGTAAAATTACTTTAGAAACAAATCATACGCATATCATCATTTTGGACACCGATCACCGATGAGGACGAGTATTATACATTAACTCGTGACTATATGGAGGTAAGCTGTTCTTAGTAATAATTTAACATTTGCCTTTAAATAGATGTGTCACATCTCCCTAGAATTTGTATTTCTTAGAACTAATCCTTTGTCGCCAATAAATGACCATAAGGCACCTATCACCAAATCATTCTTTTTCCGCCGCATGGAGACAATTTTTCGCACGTGGAATAGTATGAGGAATAGTTGGGATTAGATTATTTTTCCTTAATAACTGCTTGCAACTGACAATCTGAAGGGAACAAAGCGAGAATGCTATATTGTTGATAAAAAAAACCCTGCTACGGAAGCTATAAAAATGTGACATCGACAATGTCACGCTCACGCATATAGGAACTGGAATAATGTTGCTTACGAAATTTCAATTCCCAAAATATACCCATGCCTTTACAGCATTATGTCGAGACCTGTTGAAAATTACCCCTTCCAAGACGTCGCATGTGATTCTGTCGAAGCTGTAACGGGTGAAAGGCAGCCAAAAGGTAAGCTGCATAAGAGTTGGATCGGACTTTTCTTCGGAGGATTTTCTGAACATAAACATGATCCATGAGATGCAGCCTTATTGCTATTATGATGAAACTAATTGCAAGTGAGGAGGAATGTAGCTGCAATCGATAGGGATACGATTATGACTTTTCGTAGCAGTAGAGTACATGCTCTGCAATAACCCGAGCCGACGAAATAATGCAATATTTTGAAATGATGTGCTTCTAACGCTTGATGCGTTTAGACTTTTATTTTAGCGCATAAAATCTTCATAAGAACGTTCATTAAAATAAGAAGTAATATGAGGAGTTAAGACACGGAGAAACTGCACGCGGAGGAGGCGTTTCTATATTATATACCAGCCTGTCTCTTAATTTACGAGTTACAACCTGTTTACATACCTACCGCCATCACGACTTCATTCTCTTGACGACCTAGGAGAGAGCTAGTGAGTGCGCGATGAACCACCGCGCCGTAACGAGAAAGACGATATAAAGAAAATCGTAATGCAAGCAATGAACATGAGATCGAGTTTAAAATGATATTAATAGGTTCCCCTGACGCGAAGTAAACGTCCCGGGCGAAAAAGGGAAAATTCACCACCTGGGGATACGGTTTTCTTTTTTTCTATCGTCATAACGGAGGGAAAGAAGTGGTGTTTTGCCTGAAACCACCAAGGATGGTCGGTCTCCCCTCCGCGACACATAGCATCGCCCGTCCGGTAAACAAAATCCGACCCGGTGCACTCCCTCGCCACCTTCCCTTCCGCCGATGTCGCAAGGCGCGTATAACTTTCCCCTCCGACTTGCGTGCAACACGTTGGTTCTTCCCGGCGACCGAGTGGCGCACACGACACTGATTTGTTGGCAGGAGGAGGAAAGGGAGACGGCAAGCACACGGGAACAGAGAACGGTTTTCCCCAGCATTATGCACATCAACGTATAACTCCCTCCTCGTTTGGTGCAACAGGAAACCTGTTTTGATCACACGCCCGATCCACGCAAATAAACTCTCATGGGAGGAGTCTGTTTCCATCCCGCGCGAGAAATTCACTTAAATACACCAGTTGAACGTGTTACCTTCCCCGATGCTTCAATTGCGAACATTAATTACCAATATAATCACGCACGCTTAGAGTATTCCGTAGATTAACATCAATCCGCCGTTCCTCCCTGCTTTTCAAAAACATCTGATCGCTATGCGCGAGCAGAGTACATCCTCTATTAATGATTTCAGGGGCACTAACTCTAAAATAAAATCAGTCCTCGTGTTTCAACACCCCTAAAGGCGAGCGACCTCAGATCATAATATTCCGTATCCTGATTGGTGAAATCTTTGATGGTCGGGAGACAATAATAATTTATTCTCTGCATCTACACTGTGATACTTTGCAAAAGACTAGTGCATGTTGTACTCGAAGCAATTTTAATACAGAAAAATACGTCAAATAAAATTACATCGTTAAATGTAGTGGTTTCTTAATGTTTGTGCTAATGACAAGTGGAAGCGTTGCTTGGGTTCGAGGTTTTCCCAAGCGAAAGAACACATTAGCGCCAGATATTCTTCCGAAGTTATCGAGTGAAAGTTGCCGCACTTCCACTGAAAGCACATTCCCTCCTCAACCCAAAGGCTTTGACAAAGGTGAAATTGGACTGCAATGCATGTCTTTCTATACGAAGCGCATGACTCGGCAAGTTTCGTGGTAGAGAGGACTATTAGTATTTTTCCACTCTCAATCTTTAATTCTGACCATGGTCTGAACAATTTGCCGTCATTTTAAATGTCGCGAAGAACTGCTTGAGCCGCAACCAGAATTAAAGATTATAAGCGTGGAATGACACAGAGAGAATGAGTTTATCTTGGGGTGTGGAGAGTCTGCACGTGTAAGTGCCCATGACTGTCTAACAAAAATCGATGGAGACTGAAGGATCGATCACACCTTTTGATTTCAGTAGTTTCCGGACGAATTATGCAAGACGGAAAATAATATTTTAACCGATCAATTATTCAACCAGGCAAAAATCCTTATTCGTATCGCATTACTCAACAAACGTTTTGGAAACGATTCTGTTTACAATGGTTCGCATTGAGGTTTGAGTCACGCACATGAGAGCCGATCACGGCCGTGAAGGATGCTCCCACTTTCGCTTCGCGTCCCTGAAGAGGGAATGCGGGTAAACACGTGGCGTTTCGCGAGTGGGAAGTGAGGAATGTCAGAGAATGAAACATCGTGAGGCCGGGGCCACTCAAACAAAGAAGATTTTGACACTTCGAACGTCCCCATAGCACGCAACACTTGGAACCGTTAATCCACGTGAATCCCGCATTGAGTTCCAGAAGGGGTGAAAGGCAGAAATTCTGCCAGACGCAAGGCCGGATTATGTCTAATATTGGATGTACCGTGTCACAATTAGCAGGTTTACGAAGGCAGCTACTATCGACCTGTATGACACCTTCAAATCCCTAACATGATATTTAGGAATTGACAAAGGCAGTGGAGATGATGAAATGCAAATTATGAAAACAAAATAGAAGTACCATGGTGACTGATGAATAACGCCTTGTACCTTAAACCTCTGATAACCATTAACTTGGGCTAATTTTAGAGCTAGCATAAAGACAAGACTTTTGTCTACTATAAAGGTAATTCCTCTCAGAAGTTGCATTGATTAACGAGTTAGATCACGTGCAGCGTATAGATATATATTTGAATCGTTGTTATAACAAACATAGTAGCATATCTAGTTTTATTGTAGGAACTAGGTAGAGAAACACTCACGGAGCGAAAGTAAAATCACAGATTAAATCTCTTGCATAAAT
Organism: Hetaerina americana; assembly: GCF_022747635.1. Classification (NCBI taxonomy): domain Eukaryota; kingdom Metazoa; phylum Arthropoda; class Insecta; order Odonata; family Calopterygidae; genus Hetaerina; species Hetaerina americana. Next base: position 76,009,772 of record NW_027286985.1, read on the forward strand.
TGTGTGCAGGTAACCTCTGCGATGATGTTGAAAATGTATTATTATACCCATCGTAACATGGTAGAAGAGATCAAGTGTAGAACCGACAGATTTATTATGTTTTCCTGAAGAACGATAAGGGATCACAATAACTATAAACTACCGAAGACGCCAGGATACAGGCGGTTTTGAAGTCCTTTCGGAAGATCGCTCATGCGATGCGTGAGACTTTGGTTGTATAGCAATACATTGACACCAAACCTTTACACATCGATCTCCCGATTCCTTCTCCTATCGATCCGGTTCATGTTGATAATTTCACGGACCCGATTAATCAAGGGTACATAACCCTTGTCTTCACAATGATCTTCTCGATGTGACGATCCTGTTGAAATAAGATATTTTCGATGTGACGATATTGCTCTAAGTATGGTCGATACTAATTGATATGCCTGAAAATTATCGTTACGTTTCATTCAGCCGTGTTTGAACAAGTGTAAAGGAACAGTATAAACTGTCTAACTCATTTTATCATTATGTCTAACTATCGACATCACCTCAATATTTAACGTCCGATACCGGAAAATAATTATATCCTAACGCTCCCAACATGATAACCAGCAGACAGTTGATAAGGGACCGAATGGTAACATCTTCACATCCGTTATTCAACCTCGGATCGCCGTTAATTTCTATCCCCGTATTTGTATTCAGATTCCACCGTACCAGTCCCAGGGTACACAGATGGACCTCGAGCCTGTTCCTCAGATATACAATTCGTTTCACAAGCTCTTCTGATTTACTCATAAGGGGTCTGCTTATGGTAATAAATAGCGCTTCCCTGTACAACACGGCATGCAAATTTAAAAAAATGTATTATATGAGAAGGAAAGGAACTAAACACTGTGTTTCCGCATTAAACTATATTTTTCATGGCCATTATTTCGTAAATCACAGTACAATCATCAAATGGAAAATAGAAGAACTATTACCTAATTTATAATGAAAAAATTTACGTGAAAATTTAATGTGCAAACGCTGTGTTTTTACTCCTTTTCCTCCTATAATCCTCGGGCAGGATTTTTCGGTGGTATCCAAATCCCTGCATATGGAGAGTACTGAGAGTACGCCGTCCGTCAGATGGGACGTTGGCATCTATCGCTAGGAGTAGGTCAGCACCGGGTTTCCCTTCTCTTCAACCTCACCCTTTCCTAGATCATTCTTCCTCTACCAAATTACCCACCTAACCCGCGAGAGACCGTAGCTGTTCGTCGCCTGCCTTAATCACAACCATGAGTTTCACTGCATATAGCATTTAAGCGCAGGACTTATAAATCGAATTGTAGCTTTGTGAAATAGACTTCTGATGGTCGCTGCGATGGTCACTACCTTCGCCGGCCGAAGTAGGCACTCCGACGCCCGCATTCGAGGGACACGCTCATGTTCTTCCCGCCAACGACCTTCTCACGAACCCTGTCCTGTCCGACGCGAAAGTGGCGAACTTTCCCCCAGCGGAAACGGGGGAAGGAAGATGGGGAAGGCCACGTCGCGTATCCGCCGAGACTGGCCTCGCCCCGACTATTTCGACTCGGCACGAGGGAAGGCCGGCCGATGTGGCGTCCACTAACCTGGACAGTAAGTGAGCATTTATCCCGTCTTGAGTACCCGGGCGAAGGACGAAGATGCACCAAAGAGTCTCCGCGCGGCGAGGAACGCAATCCCAGAGTCGCCGCTCTTCCGGACGAGAGGAGAGCCTTCGCAACGTATCATCCATGCACTCAAGCACGAGGGAAGTGAGAGGAAGTCGAACACGAAAAGGTAATTCGGTTCCGTAGCGGGGTAGTGGGATGGTAATATGTGGGCATAGGGGATGGAGTGGGGTTTTAAGAGGTAGGTTAGCGTCCAAATGTTCAAAAGCTATTTTCGGTTGATTTTGGGCCCCAAGAAATTTCCATTCCGCCAGCAAAAACAATGGCCGGTGGCGATTTTGGCACGCTCGAAATTAAGTGCCGAATGGACTGACATGGGTGTCGAAATGTCGCCCGGACCCTCGGGTAAACGAAGGGAAAAAACAAAAGACGGGATGGCCTGCGAGTCTAAATGCCTGCAATGTCCTGTTTCGATGTCAAATTCCAACGTCAGCACATCTGAGAACGCTTCCGTCTGCTCTTGTGCTCCTATGCCCAAAGGTTCTCGCGCATTAAATAAATTTGGGTTACCGCCGTTGGCAGTTGAGTCAGGGGAAGTTGTGCTTGAGATTAGGACAAATATTTGTTGACGGAAGTTTTCATTCAAATTTCGGGTTAACTTCTATATTTAACTTCCAGGGAGTAAAATTATTGCCATGAGTGGGGATGGAAACGTGTGTTGTCGATGTCATCGATTGAAAACATACAATGGCATTTACGTCGGAGATTTAAGAATTACTCAACGAATAAATTATTCGAACGCCAAATGTAATTTATTCATTTAGTTAGCATTAGTTCGGAAACATCACATTTTGGTCATTACATCGGACAATTAACAATGATAACAATGGACACAATTACAAACACCCAAGCCATAGGTGGAGGAAAACCTACCCAGGTGGGAATCGAACCCGCGATCTTTGGCAGCGGAGTTGGCAGACGAGGACGTTATCCAGCCGCCGCTCAACTGGCGATTGAGAATCGAATTAATTTACCGCCTGGGAAAAATTTGCTAATTTCATTTAAAGATGTTTTTCTTGTGAATGAGTTTTAGATTTGCAACTAAGTGTACCTTTTACAATTTTAGTCAAAATCAGGATATAGGGCAACATAGAATCTGATTATGTAATGCGAAACATTTCACCCTAAATGTATCAAATGTAACGATTGAAATTCGTGGTTGATTCGAATCGATTAAATAAGTCGCTTGGATGCAAAAAATTCAATTCGAATAAACTTATATTCGCGTATCTTATTTTATATGGACTAATACGTGTGGTTTCACGATATGTATTTACCGTAAAACCACATGCTTTGCTCTAAATGAAAATTAATTTTAATGGCACACAACTTGACATAACTTAATATTGATTGTCTCAAACAGCATCATTGATATACATAAATCAGTCGATTATTTTGCATTTCCAACGCGTATGCTGAACATTAATTGGTTCCTGTGTAACACAATAGATAGCGTTTTAGCGTCCATTCATGGTGCGGGTTCATAAAATTTCTAATGCAATATGAGATAAAAACAGTACAGATTTCACGAAATATGATATTTAAATGAGAGTGTAAGCATTCTTCTTCTTTGAAGCTTTCGCAGATTAAAATAATGGTTTAAAGTTAATACATTTCTTGGTTTATTTATGAAGCGGAGCCAAAATTTTGTCCAAATGCAACTCACCTCTTTAAGATAAAATTAATCGCCTCTGTTGAGACTCCGGCCTCTAGAAAAAAAAGTATCCACTCAAATCATGGAAGTTATTTCCGATCCACTGCACATTGTGTTACGCAAGTTTGAGAGGAAACGATAAAATTCCAACCACCAGGAAAGGCTAAAGAATAAACTTCACCAAACTGAAGTTCCCGGTTTATTGCTCAACAAAATATATAATATGGCTGAAGGAATGTCCATTAAATTCGGCCGAGGTCTTGGCAGAACACGTTGGGATCACATTAGCCGTTGTTATATAAAGTTAAAAGGCACATTTTGATTTCAAGTATTCATTGATAACATAGAGATAAATAGCAATTGCCGATACTCCCAGATTCACGAGGATGTCTGTAACAGGAGCTCTTCGAATACATATCAACTAGGTATCGCTAGATACGGAGAGAAAAATAAAAGAAGTAGTAGTTAGCAAGGTGGTGAACGAGATAGGATTGTGGGGAAAATCCAAAGGAGGCAGAAAAAATGGATATTGAGAGGGTTGATTGTTGATGGAACGGTGAAGATTGTTTTAGAGTATTAGGCAGGCAAAGTAGGAGGAGGAAAATGATAGGAATGTTGGACAGATTTAACGAGGGTATTTCTAGTTGAATTGGAGAACAATTTAATGCAGTTTGTGTTTCAGGGTGTGTTTATGTAGTTAGACGAAGCTAAGAACCGTAGCGATGATCAGTCTGTGTCCATCCAAAATCTACTCTAAAATGTAGACAACCAATAATAATCATTATCACGAGATATTAGAAATACCATCAGGTACATTCCTATTTTTTCAATGCTGCGAACATAATTACAAATACTCATCTCGTACATCAGAAAATCAGTTAGCTACCGACCCTCGACTTCTCAGCTTCCCTACTCTCACTCTGGATAATGATCTTCCAATAAATTTCACATCGACAGAATTGAGACCATTGAGATCTGATCTGATCGAGTCCTTGGGTCTCACAGTTTCCGTCTGGCTAGCAACTTAGAGAACCGGATCCCGGAATCGGAAAATTTCCCCGATTTCCCCGACTTCTCACTCCGGGAGTGAGTTTCTTTCGACATCCCCCTCTATTCACTTCGCAGTAATGGAGGAGCCCTTTCGAAAATATGCTGTCGACACTCACACGTGGAATCCTCACCCTGCAAATAGTGTTCGTATTCCCGAGGGTTACTTTGTATCTCTTCACTCCGATATAGTCGGGGGACTTTTAAAAAAGGATAACAACATGATTGATGACAGTAAACTTATCAATGTGATCCTTCCATATATGGTAAAGGAGGAACAAACTTGATCGTTATATAACCGTAAGGTCACCTCTCCTTCAGTTTGGGACCAATTTCATATTGCCTTCCGCGTACATCGGCATTTTTTCACGTTGAAGCGATCGGCTATTAATCCTTGATGCTTAAGCAAACAACAACACGACCACTTAGGAAGGACGCGTCGTCTCTGGTTCTTGAATTCCAAGGTTACCCAAAACAAGTGAAAGTTATTTTTTCACCCTCAAACCACATTTCTAAAACCAATTATATAATTAGTAAGCCGCTTAAAAATCTCAGACAGATTCTTGCAAAGACATTACGTAAAATTTTAAAACAATGACACAGTCAACAGGAGCGCGTCAAAATAAAACCTTAGGAGTTGGGCGAGTTTACAGGATGTGACTATTTCTCATATCCATCGATAAATTTAAAAGACTAATGCGCTTAAAAAAGTTTCTTCTCGTATTTCTCTGCTGGAAAATATACCTGTGCTCCGCGCGGATTTCGTGATTTTTTATCACTATCCTAGATGAAACGAGCAATTAAACAGTGTCAGGTGTTTCACTAATTTCCGCCATCGAATTAGATTATCTCCAAGCTATTTTTACATTTGAATTCACCAATGATAAATCATAACAACTAACGTTTGTTCCCTCATCGTCTCACCAAACAGCGTCTTCCATCACTGTACGCATTATTTATTTATGTATCCTGCAAGCCACGGCTAGGGTGTGTGGCAGGGGGTGAATACACACCAGAATAATTTTAACCCAACATGACCCTACCGCGATCGAGCATTGCTATTGTGATCCACTGTCGTTCGTGGAAAAAATGGCATCTTATATCTGTTTTAAACTCAATCTCTCTGATGTTATTGAAATGATCTCTCCTACCATAGTACGATGGGGGCAATAATACATTTTCAACCTAACTGCTATAGAAACTCCCAATTTATGCAAGAGCTTCGATCTGTAATTTAGCCTTCGCTCCAAGAGTGATTCCCAGCCTAGTTGCTGTAATATTTTGGATACGTTACTAAGTTTATCATAACAACTGTTTACAAATCTAGCTCCTATACCCTGCATGAGATCCAATTCGGCAATTAATCCAGCTTCCAGAGGGTCCCATGTACTTGCAGCATATTCTAAATGAGGCATAACTAACGACAGATAACATTTCTCTTTGATCTTTTCATCACAGTTAGTTACCTAGTACTTTTCTACAAATTCCTAATTTTTTGTTAGCTTGTTCGCATATTCCCTGTATGTGTTTCATCCAAGAGAGATCGTGCGTGAGGGTAACGCCAAAGTATTTTATCAAATCCACACATTCCATTTCTGTGTTCCCAATGCAGTGGGTGTTCGAGTGGGATAAGTGATGGATACCATGTAGAAAAATACCTAGGGTAAAAGCTCATAAACTGTTGAAAAACATAAGGATGTTTCCCTTGATGTGAAGAGGAACTGTTGAACGTACCACCGCAAAAGCCGAAATAAACGTACATTGCGAGTGTTTGAGCTTTTCTCATTTCTTTAATACATCTGGCAATAATTTCATATCCGCAAATATGCATAGTAATTTTTTCAGCGAACATCCACCACCTGCGCATGACCGCCATTTGTGAGGAATCCGTTCGTGATAGTCTTTCCGACACTCTGTACCCTGCTGCGCAAGTGGGTTTAGTCCACCTTGGATTATAAGGGAGGCGATACCTCCTTGAAGAGACAAGCGAAAAAGCAATCCTATAAGGAAAGAGCCGACGGATGGTGAGAGTAGGACAGAAAGAGGCATGCTTAACATCTGCTTACGTGCCCACTAAAATGCATGTGCCTCAATGGCGGGCATTATAGACTTGCCCGCTCCACTATCAATCACTGCGCATGGCTTAACTGGCACACACACTTAATTTCTCCTTTCGTGTGTCGTCACCGGCCAGGTTATCATGAACTAACACTGGCTATGATAAGAAATGGATGCAAGAGCACATTCAATTATCCTTGAGAGAAGATCGTAACCTAAAAGCTACTGGAATGCATGGTCTTCAAAAAAAACCCGGGAGAGGGTCATGGATATTCGGTGAAGGTTTCGCTGGCGCGTATGCACGTGTGGGAACAGAGTGACGAAAGCGAAAACTGCAGCGTTACACGGTCGCGACTCGCATCGCCAGCAGACCATCGTCGCGTGAAGTCCACCCCTTCCCCCCAACGGCCACCTACCCGCCGCAGGACTCTCTCCCCCCCGACTCCAGCGCCCTGCCCACCCTCCCAACACACCGCGCAACGCCCTCTCTCTTTCCGCGCCCCTCCCAAAACAACTTTGTATTTCCCATCTCGTGTTTCATCCTGCAGACAGCGGCAACCACACGCCAGTCAGGACAGCCACTCACATGATCTCCTCCCCCCTTCCCTTATGACTCTGGCGGGTATTTCGAGAAATTAAAGGCCATGTTCATAATGCTAATGGATGGGAGACAGAGGCGTGGGGCGTGGTATACGAGTGTGTGTGTGTATGTATATATGTGTATATATATATATACATATATATATACATATATATATACATATATATACATATATACATACATACATATATATATACATATATATATATATATATATATATATATATATATATATATATATATATATATATATATATGACGTGATTAACAATGTATATGAAGTTAGCACCACCGAACAAAGACAAAAACAAAGAAAGTTCCTTTCCTCTCTTACTTGAGAAAGGTGGCTTGTACCACCAGATATACGAAAACAAGGGAATTTCTTAATTAAATGAATTTCCACAAAGTTGAACCGGGAACAATTAGGGAATTTCTTTTTTGTGTGTTTTTGTCTTTGTTTGCTAGTGCTAACTTCATATACATTGTACTGACCGGAGGGTTCCGGGTTCGATTCCCGGGTAAGTCTCTGGGCACCTGCAGCTCCACCCAGGCTATGTGACTTTTCGGGCACCAGATCATCCTGGGAAACCATAACCAGCAAGTTAAAGGAACTGTACCCTGATTAGTGAATTTCACACGCCGTCGGGCTTAGTACTGGGCGACCTCTGCCATCACATATATACATACATAGATGGGATGTCTGAAAATTTCCGACTCAGAAAACTCAGAATAGCAACTTCAGAAAAAATGCCTTGTATCTTTGTTAGGTCAGAAACATTTCAGACGACCCTCGTGTGTGTGTGTGTGTGCGTGTCATGTCAAATTCATTAAAAAAGTAACCTACCTAACAAGGTTAGGTTCTGGAAAAGATCTAACTATTGTTAGTGATAATATGAATTAAATTATATCATTACAATAGATGAGATAAAATTCCGCAAAGGACAAAGGAAAATGATGAAAATTTAATGGCATTTCATATTCCTAATTCTTGAAGGCCACATTGAAATGTGGACACGTTCCACTGATGCTTTTGTGAGTACTTATGTGGACAACAAAAAGGAAAGATCGACCCACCGATGGACCTGTAATGAAGGACGGTCTATGACATAGGCCGAAAATTAAAAAAACCTCGAGCAAAAGTTCAGTAGGTAACTTTCAGAATGCGATGTCTATCTGATTCAAGTATTTCTAGCTAATAATGCGGTTCCTCTGTCGTTTGGACAATAAAAATATGCACATTTGGCGAGCGAAATTTCATAAGCCTAACTGACGTCACACATTAAAAGCCTTTTAACCTTATCGCTCAGTGCTCTCAATAAATAATGGCAAGTGATCCTGCATAGCATGTACCTAAAATTTTCAAAATTAAGCAATACTGTGCTGTTTGATGGGTCTATTCAGAGTAACTTCATTAAATCCAATAAATAGTGAATTCCACACACCGTTCCCTGGTAATATCAAGATGCGTGAAACTATTAATTTTTTAGTGTTACCTCTGTAGCAAATATAAATCCTTTGTTAAAATCATCACTGCATACTCTACGGAACATCTCCGAAGCAATTGTTTCCCCTAACAAACACTCAATCAAGAGTAAATAAATGCGTTAGTAGATTTTTTGAGGATTACAAGACCCCTTATTGGGCGTTCAATTGCATCGCGTTATGTCTAGTTACACATTTATTGGTTAAGACGCGTAGTAAAGGCGATGTAATACTCGTCATTCAATCTGAGGCAATGCACTGGAAGGCTGGAAATTTATTCAAAACAGGTATTTCGTTATTAGAATACGAACGTTACTTGAAGAATAAAGCGACAGACGAACTAATGAATTATAAAATGTGTCCAATGTAAATGCTCCACCAAGACCAAGTAATGGACTAAAAATTACATAGCATTAGTGATCATCAAACACATCTGTCATAATTAAATATCCAAGCAATAACTCCTTCAGGATGAGGGAGAATTAACACTGAGCCAAATTGAATATTGAAGGACTGTGCTGACTCGTTAGGATTTCTGCCTGTACCCAAGCCCAGGTACAATTCAGACAGGCAGAGACACCAATATGAAACCTTAAAATAAGGCGCGAAAGCCTGGGAATATTGTCTTTGGATTTTTGTGAAAATCCAAAGCCATGGACAATCGATTTCAATTTAAAAATGTATTCCTCATTTGAGAAAAGCATCGCACAATTCGTTGGGAATTTCGTAGGCGTCTTGAAGGGTAACCTCAGAAATTATTCTTTTCGTTTTCGGCTCAGGATCGCCGTACAGAGTCGCCAAAATAAATAAGAATACACACCGTTTACCCAGGATTTGGTATCTTTGGCAAGATATGCGATTGTGGTACTTCGATAAGAAAGGTATACAAGGACACTATGACGACAGTACCAAACTAAATGAATGTAAACTAAAATATCGTGATTTCTCTTAAGTTATCATTAGCAATATTATTACATCATTTTTGATTTCATTAAATAGTTTACCAGCGGCAGAGGAATATCGTCATTTTACCCTCTCATCGTGAGAGACAAACCTCATCCGAGAAATGCAACGAAAATGCCAGCAAAAATCAAATTATGCATTGGAGTCAATTCCCTTGCGGTGGCAACTTGCATTGCCCTCTTTAAATCTCAAGCACTGCCTCGTGGAACAGTTACTGAAAAGTCAAGTCCTTCCCCCACGCCATCTCACAGGCGATAACCCTGGGGCTATGATTCATCACCGGACCGAATATCGTCTGCCAGAGGTAATCTCCCATTGGCACTGGTGGCGAGCACTTTCAAAGAATCGAACTCGCGGCCGAAGGCCTCCATCACCCTCCCCACAGCAGAGAATCGTCATCCCCCTCGGACGAAGCCCACGGGTTCCGTACGGGCAAAGTTTAGTGATGGGTTCTCGGAAATAAGCTGACGCTGATTCTGCTCTGGGGAATGGTTTGCTCACAGCATGTCGGACAGCGTTTTGCATGACACCATGGCGAGGGCTCATAATGTTCCGGGAAGAGACGAATGCTCACATCGGGCATTCATAATATATAATCGTTCCCCTTATCTCGGAAAACGTGGGAGAGAAGTCAGGCGCCTACAAAAAAACCTGCTCTTATCGCAATGCTCATTCCAGGCCCACCGCCTGGGATGTTCCCCTCATCTCTCTTCCTCACATCCCCCTCCTACCCGCACCGAGTCCCCTTAGGAGTTTCGAGGCAATAGAAGGAACCGGAGGTCTGTTACTTGTACTTGAGAGCTGCCTGGGATAAGAAATATTCATGCACCCAGAAGTTATTGATAGAAATGAGCTCTGACGGCAAGTAATGTTGAATGAATGTAAAACTCCAATAGCCGTAAACAGTTATATATTGATAGAAATGAGCTCTTACGGCTAGTAATATTGAATGAATGTAAAACTCCAATAGCCGTAAACAGTTAAACTGTTAACTGTTTACGGCTATTGGAGTTTTACATTCATTCAACACCCAGAAGTTTCTACGCTGCTACCTCCTCTATCCCGAAAAGAAAGAGAAAAGGGATTTGCATTATTTTTTTGTAAAGTTCGGTCTGTACACTTCGGCGGGAGAAGCGAATCCACCTTACGGGATACATCCGTGGAAGTAATGGCAGTCATTGGGGGAGATCTCCGACAGCTGTGGTTCTTGTGGCCATTAGTTTTGTGGATGAACGAGGCAGCCAGGAGTTCAGGTAGAGGAGACTGGAGGAACCCGACGAATGCATCAGCGTACTCTTTAACGAAAGCCCTCCAGGGGTCGCAAAGTTCGACGCTCCACACGAGAGTAATAAGGCACCTAGAGAGTTCTCCGAAGGATGCCCAATAAAGGACCTTAACGGAACAAAAAATGCTTCGGTACTGGGATTAGAACTCTGACACTTGGACTTAAAGGCACCACGAGCAAATTACAAAACCATTGCAAATCAAACCACCCGATCCCTATCTCGTCGTGAATTTATTCGGTTCAATCAGTAAATTACTGTTATTGATATAACATCATATTCGTCTGAAAAAAGGGGATCGGGATGATGCAGTGGCTAACGTACAGGCTTCCCACCAAGAGGGTCTGGGTTCAAATCCTTGAGACAGTAAATGTTTTTCAGCTGTATCCCGATCCCTACTTGAGTTACTCTCAAAGCAGAATACTTTGAGAGAGTACGACGTTAGTCGGACGGGAAGTAACCCTACAGACCCCTTGGCGCCTTTCAACGAGAGACGCTGGGTTTCTCTCCACCCTTCTCTCCCCCTTCCATCCCTAATGGCGCAAATGACCTTAGCTGACGGCCACCTTCCATAAAAACTACTACTACTCGTCTGAAAAAGACGAAAACGTATTCTACTTTACAAATAAACCAGTATCAATCCCTCGCCGGGTGATTTAACGTTACATAAGTGTGCGGGGGGTACTAAAAATTACTTGCCTTTCTTCGACCTAGTTTAAGATTACTTCAGGAAAACATCTTTTGATAAAATTCAACGGTTCTAAGACCAACTTAGTGAAATCCCATTTTGAATACTGAATAAAATTTTGTGGATTTCACGAAAATATTTTCAACATAACCGGTTTCATCGCATTGGTGACACTTTTAAGAACACATTTTTTGTCGAGAAATACAGAAACATTGAAAAGTCATTACCTATGTAATGAAACCAGTTGTATCGCAATAAATAATTTTCATTAAATCTATTAACCTTGCATTTATCTTCGACTTTTTTCTAATTCTTTCCATATGATGAGGAATTCTTTCCCCTCAGTCACAAAATAATACTTTGTTTTATAGATGACCGAAGAGCTACCTGCTCCTAAGACCGGGTTCCGGACACTTTCACCACATTCACAAATTCGATTCTCGGTCCTCCCGAATCATAAACTTTTCTCTCTAACTGTTTGGTGCTTGGACTCTCATCTGTAAGTTACCCTGCAAGCTGCCACGTGGAGTAGTGGTAGTCGTTTTAGAGGACGCGACCGACATCTAAGGCCATTTGCACCATTAGGGATGGATGGGAAAGGAGGTAAGTTGGAGAGAAACCCGGTGTCGGCATTAGCCTTCTCTTAGCGAAAGGCGCCAAGGGGTCCGCAGTTTAATGTCCTATCATACGGACGGCATACTTACTCAAATCGCTCTCCACAAAGCACTCTGAGTATCCAAAGTCTCCCTACAAAGACCTTCTAATGGCAATGTGGCCCTCCTTTTCTTTTATAACGATTATTTACGAAACGGTGAACAGAACCGTTTTTTTCCGTACAATTTCGAAATTAAGATCTGTGATGGGTGTCAAAACACTCTACGCGTATTAAGGTGCCATTTAATGTAACACTTCTCCTTAACTTTTTCATTCGAATATTTCACCACCATTCGTTTAATAACTCTTGATTGACACACAGTTACCTCAGCGCGACCAATCCATCACTTCTTTCATACTTGCCCATTACCGTTGATCAAACAAACATTCAATCCACGATTCCATTACGTAATTTCTCTTGCTTTTACGGCACACACTGCTCGCATGTGCCCCGTGCCTAACGCGTTTCGTCGGCTAACTCCGGCGCACCCAAGTTTCACTTTCTCACATGATGGTGATAAATAACGGGAGATGATAAAGTGTCAGTGCCCATTTCTGCTTGCTATCGTTCGGCATAAAATAGAGAGGATATAAAACGGGCGAGGTGGGTGGTGGATAGGTAAACTGAGAAGACGGGAGGGGACGGGGGGAGCTTGTTCACCTGACCAACGCTAAAAAAGTTACCTCGCAAGGTAATATGTAGATTTGAAAATGACAACGAAACTTCCGAGAGATGTTGTTTATGCGGAAAGATACGGGATTCTGCGGGCGATTCCCTGGGAGTGTCTTTCATGGTCCAGCTAGACGATACAACGACAAGGCTTTAAAAAACAGGTTACAAAGGTCTTGGAAACCTTAAACGAAAAATCAATGAGCGATATTGTTTCACAGAGTTTAGACCAGGGGATCCCAACCTCTGCTGAGATGCGGGCTCTCAATGAGTCTTCAAGATATTATTTCAGCTTCATAAGCACCCTGTCTCTCTTTCTCAAGAAGTTTTTGCGATCCTGGAGTGTTGCATCAATGCAATGAACATCAGTTCACTAAACTCATCCCCGTGGAGTTTTATTTATACATTATAAACGAGGTTAACGTTATATATTGTTTTTAATGCTAACTTACAGCGGTCGCGTGTGAATATCGACTATAATTTGGAGGTCGCGAGTAAAAAAGGTAGGGAACGATTGCCAAGGAAATATTTAAAAATGGCGGGATGATTTTGGCATTGAACATAAGGGATCGTCAATTACGAAGTAAAAACGGCCTAAACGAAGTCCTACTAGATTACTCAAAAGTTTTAGCAATTGCAACTATTATATTAAAGTAAGTGCGACGGGGTAGTTGTGGATACGTAGGGCATTGGTTTGGCGGGGTGGCCAGTTGCTGAGCTTCCTACCCCGAAGAAACGGGTTTGAATGCCAGCAGTGGAAAAATGTTTTGAAAGTATTCCGATTCCTACTCACTTGGTGTGCTAAGTGGAGGGAACTTTAGTAGGAAACCATTCTCCGTCGGTCGGGATTTTTAATTGTGGAACCCTTGGCCGATTTCGTTAAGAGTACATTAGTAACGTCACCGTCATTCTCTCAAACCACCCTTCCACGATTCGCTGAAATTTATATCTCCGCCAAATTACCCACCTTCCCCCAAGAGTGCAAATGACCTTAGCTGTCGGCCGACACCCCTCAGAGCAATTAAAATAAAGACAAACGGATGGAAGCCTCTCAAGAAAATATTATGACCAATGCTCAGATTGTTGAAAAGACAATGCTCCTGAATCAGAACTATAGTGTTAAGACCTTAATCTAAAGTGGTACATTAGATCACTAACACAAAATAAGAGAAACAGACCCCATCACTGAAGGATTTTATCTTCATTTTACCAGCGCATAATTCGCGATCACAACAAAATCATGCAACCGAAAAAAGTTATTTTCGTATACCTACCCCCTAAGGATCCTTCAATCTTACCCAAGGATTAACAGTTATGAACTTCTACCTTACAATTTCCGTCACACGCCAACATAGTGACCCTCAAGATCGCCTAAGACAGGGATATCGAAAGATGCACTTCATAGGCGTCATACGTTGTGATACAGGACGGATTTCAACATCAGCGAATGAGAAGCCATCAAATCAAGAATGGAGTCATCCCTTTAGAAATACACTGCAATCCTTTCGGTCCTGAACATTCGACTGGAGAGAATTCACTGCTCCCTCGAAAGGTAATCCGATGAACTCCACTGACAAATAGCCAGGATCGAGTAATCGTCCGAGAGTCAATCGTAACTCCACCAGTTTGGGCTAAACTTCACCTACAGCTACTTGTCATGTTACGAGAAGACCGTAGAAGCAGAGCATGACATAATGCGTGAGAGGAAATTTCAACACACGTTACCTTCTCCTGGGCCGGTGAACGCTATCCTTTGAGCAACGGATGACGATAAAAATCGGATTGAAAAACTATGTGCATTCGCTTCATTGAACTCTAATAAATTGAATATTTTTTAGCTCTCGAAGGCTCGTAGTAATGCTACCTGCATCTACAAACAAAATTCTTTCCCTTAAATAATAACTGTGCAAAAATCCAACAGCCAAATTCATGGCTTATCAACAAAAACTTTTCCATTTTCGATCATACCTATTCAAATATCTGACCAGATGTTTCCGGAAAATGAAAAACTACCAAATTCACGCAAATCTACTCATTCAAGTACCGCACTGTCGCAGGTGACTTAAAGAAGGTAAGCAATTTCCAACTTCCAAGAAACATTCCGCGTAAATATTTATTTATTCACTCAATTGCGAGTTTGCGTCCGGATTTCCATCCAACAACATTCCAACCTTGAACGGAGACTCGCCGAAGATACGTGTGAAATTGACGACAAGCATTCTCCGCACACTAACGGTACTTCAAATAAGATCCCGGACAACCAAGTGGAGTAACGAAAACGCTTTCTGAAAAGAAAAATATCTATCCCACAGCATAAAGTAAAGACGTACGCACAAATGTGATGGGTTCTTAATGAAGTTTCCGTGTCACCAGCATCATCTGAGACACGAGCGACTGCCATTGGCGTGGTAATACTTTTATGAATGCCGAGATAAAGAAAAAGGTAATTCTCGGAGGCCGTGAATTCACGCAGCGAGAGCGAGTGGCCCTGCGGTTTTTTGTGGCCAATATTATTTTTCATTAAGCAAATACATTCGTGGTTTTTAAGACCTCGCGTCGCCTTCCGCTACCGTTTCCCACACTATCATCTGCCCTTGAGCGCATTCTTTGCGAAATATTTAAAAATATACTTTCGTATGTGTCATTGAGAGTGCCATGGATTAAATAAACGGGAGGGTGAATAGGAGGAAGGGCATTAGGCGGTCGACCGATTGCACCCCGGGGTTTCTTTTATGGCGTTTTCGTTGACACCGGCCGAGATGGGACAGCAACGCCGGGAGTCAACGTCCGATCGGAGAGGTTGAATGTTGCGCCTTCATCCTCCCTCCCCTCCAGCCCCGGAGTGCGACCGAGAGGCTAAGCCATCAACAGTGTTTGTGTGGTCGACGACGATTTATACATTCCCAGGATGAAGTCCAGCTGAAAACCAGTGAACTCACTCTTTTTGACCTCAGTCCCGGGAAGAACAGGACCTTGAGATACTGAAACCACAATCTTCATTCCGAAGGTCGGTTTCAATGGCGAGGAAGGGAAGGAAGAAGGGAGGGGGAGCAGGTCATCCCACCTTCGGGTGGGGGTTGTAAACATTTCATTAATCTGCCATAGAGGCACCAATGACTGACGCGAACGATTCCCGACCAGGGAAGCTCGACAAAATTACCCCCGCGCCGTATCCCGCGAGCCATACCCCACGCCACAGGGACGTGCGGTCGTCAAGTAGCGTTGAGGTACCAGCCTCTAATCACGTGATTTTCAGTCAATCTAACGCATTCAAAGGGATCCTGATTGAGGATAGGATGCCGTCCGGTCAAAGTGATTTGAGCGCTGAAATATGGATAACTTCATCGCATTTGTGAATTCTGCGAGAGGAGACCGAGCATTAAAATTTGAAACCCTTTCGACCTGGTGTCTATTCCTCTCTTTGCAATTACATCTAAAACTACACAGTAACCTTCAAGATAATGATAGGGTGTGTAATTGTGTGATAGGGGTCGATTGA
The DNA here is from genome assembly GCF_022747635.1 of Hetaerina americana. Taxonomy (NCBI): domain Eukaryota; kingdom Metazoa; phylum Arthropoda; class Insecta; order Odonata; family Calopterygidae; genus Hetaerina; species Hetaerina americana. Next base: position 76,026,059 of record NW_027286985.1, read on the forward strand.
TTCTACACCCCAGGATAGCAACACAAAAATTCAAAGATCCTTAAATATTCACTACGAATAGAAATCATACATAAATAATAAATAAGGAAAATATCTTTTTCATCATCTTACAGGTGCTAGTTAAATCATTTTAAAATACTTTTCTACAGATGACCTTAGAGTGGTGGGAACAATAATATTTTCAATAATATGTGAATAGTCTAAAATACTATATACTGATGTAGTCCAAGGTGCTTGTAAGTCCACCGGTGTCAAAGTATACTCGACGTACAAATTATGCCTCTTCCTCTTTTAAATTTAGTCTGCTTTAAATTCTTTGTAGTTGGAAAGATTCCCATTCTAATTATTCCGATAACGGATCAAACAATCTTCTGGTAATTATTATTCACGAATCAAGCGATTCTTCTATGAACATTGGCTGAACCATTAATTTAACACTTCCTATCACTTCAAAATACAGTTAGTCTCAATCTAACATGAAATTAGTAATAGAACCTTTAACACTCTATTGTTGTCACTCAGAAGCACAATAACAAAGGAAACCTTAAGTATTATTCAGACCTGTATTCTCCATAAATGGTACGACCTAAGACATTTACTTACCCCGAAATCCGCCGACTCGTTTCGAAATTTTAATCGAACTTCATCTAGATATAAAATACAGATTACAACACAAAATACGGTTCTACAAATGATAATAATTAGTGTTTTTTAATCTTCATGCACGAGAGACGTTATATGGAGAACTTTATTTGATAATTACACAATCCTGAATTGCCTATAGCTGTCGACCGCTTCCCCTTATAACTATTAACTAATCATCTCGAAGGGTGAAGGTTCTGAAGACGCTAGGATGAGCACGCAATTATTGGAATAGAGTATTGGTCTACGGGTACCTCTGTTCAGCTACGACATGTGAAGGATTGGGAAGCATGACCTAGGGTTGATAGTTTCTAAATGTGGCTTCGCAGAAGGCAGGAGAAAGCATTTCACAGAGAGAGGTCAATAGCTGAAGAAACACGCTGAAGAAGTAATGGAGATTCTGGGGTGAAATAAGAATACGACAGAGAGGTTAATTATAAGAGAAAAAGAAATGTACGAATAAACAGAGAATTCAAGGTATGCTAGAGAGGGAATAGAATAGAAAAGCATTTTGTTCAAGGACCTACTCGTCTATAGAACATTTAAGTCGTTAGCAATCATGTGTTTTAGTGCACGGAAGAGAATACTTTTACAATTCAACAATCTATATTTACACAATACCCCGCAAGCCAAAGCCGCCGCAAGGGCGCGTGGCGGGGGGTGTTCGGTCACCACCCGTAAAAGGGAACAAAGCCACATGCTAAATCAACACATCTATGCAAACCTATACCCACAGTGGCGTATACATTCATGCAAAAATCGTTCCAACTTGCACGCATGCGAATACATATTTATAAAGTAAATAAATTCCTGCGAGCCTTCGATCACAGCTGAAATGGGAGAGCTCATACTTTCAGGCCAAGAAAAGTCTTTGTTTTTCCGAAAACCGTTTTCCTGCGGCAAGTCCTATAAATAGCCGTCAATTTCCTAAAAGCTTAGAGAAGGTAACACAGCAGTTCCTTGTTAAAAATTATTATGAACGATAGGAAAGCATCTCGTCTTCATTGCAAATCATGGATTGGGAGACAATGAAAGCGCGGCGATTACCAAAATCACTAATTACACTTCGCCATTGGTATACAAGAGCATGAAAACAACCGAAATCCTGCAACAACCTGCCTGGCATGCTCTTTTCCCCTTGCTTCGGTTCGTGATCACAGCAGCAGAAAACGTAACGCACGACACTTCGTACTACCCGAAAATAAAATTGTTGCTACATCCATCTACTCTTTTACCTTATTTATACAAACCATCAAATACCCTAGTGGGTGATGATCTAACCCATACTGCAAAATGCTTTCCCGTCGTCTTGTAGGGTCACATGTGGAACTCTTTATTACCGAACATATTTTACTCCGCCAGTCAGCGCACTGATGCTTTTATTAACGGTGAAATTGTTCCAAAAAAATTATTGGCTTGACATATCAAAAGTGTTTAATATCACCCGATAAAATAGCCACTTTGAATAATTTTACCGGTTTAAATTTTCAAAAATTATGATAACCGTTAGACCTTTCACACAACGTTGTGCATTTGTTTGACAGATCATTGGGGGATTTGTCTGAATGGATATATATCGCGCTTTAATGACGCACTCATGATGAAATTGTGTTTTTTTTAAATTTCTGACAATAACTGTTGCATCTCAATCATTATGTACATGTGTATATTAAAAAAAATTATATCCTTCAATTTTTCATAATATCTGCCTTCTGCTATCAAGCCTGCTCCCCATTTCTATCACCACGTGTTGCAATATTTATTGCGTGATAATTTATCGTTTTCATGAGATATTATGGTTCATTTACATTGACATCTTATTTTATCATGCCATGTCGTCGCGCCGAAACTTGTTTTCGTGGAATAAATAAAGATTGAAGTGAATATGGTTCCTCGACTTTATATAAAGCAAGAAGACAACTCATCCCTCAAAATAGGAAGGAGATGAACGTGACAGTAGTAATTGAAACACATTAATAGAAAACAGAATGAGGCTACGACAATGACTAATTTTCTTGCCCCGCTGTTGCTAGCTTCGGCCCAGGAGAAAACCTGCCTCCCTGGCGGCACTCGCGATCAGCGATTCGGAGGTCGATCCACAATTATTTTTCCCGGGGCGCAAGTGTGCTCAGGGCAAGAATCGAACCAACCACACCTCACGCAAATTGAAGAGGACGTGGTCAATCAAATAGGCCGCCATATCAGGGCATGTAATTTTTATTTTATGAGGGTGAACCGCGAATGCCTGGCCATATAATCAAGGCCAATAAATGTCATGCCATAATGTCATGAAGCAGCGAGTTAGCTTCCATGACATAATTTATGAAGATACCGTCGAATTATTCCTTTTCCTATCAGCGCGTTCAGTGTCTTAAAAAATCTTTCATGAGCTCACTGGTGAACTTGCGACTCCACAAGGTTTTATAAGAACCTCAACGTTAGTACACGCATTAAGTCCACCAGAATAAAATATGGGAAATTACAGATTAACTTCGGCAAACTCATATTTAAATAGTAGTTTTCGCTTTCTCACTTCAGACAACAGCCAATTGTAGTACGAGGGTCATCCGGAAAGTAGTACCCGTTCGTGCCGCATGAAGTGCTGACGACGCGAGTAGCCGCTGGACGAGGTGAGATAGCTTCAGTGGCTTGTCTGCCTTCTCTGAGCCAAGTTGCGTGACGCTAGCATTGCCTGTGTTGTTTCTGTGATTGTTTACAATGTTTAAAAAAATTGAGAACGCCGCCAGTTGTGAAGTGAGGGCAGTGATTAAATTCCTCAATGCAAGAAACGTTCGCCCATGTGATATTCATCGCCAATTAAAGGAGGTGTATGGAGACAATGTAATGGACGAGTCGTCTGTTCGGCGGTGGTGTCGCAACTTCAACATGGGGAGGGGGAACACACACGACGATGAGCGTTCGGAGAGACCGTCTGTCATTACAGACCAACTGGTGAGCTCAGTTGACGAATTCGTGAGGAACGATCGGCGCGTCACAATTGATGACATCTATGAGCATTTTCCCAATGTTTCTCGAACAATTGTTCATGAAATTGTTAAACACCATCTGCATTATGCAAAAATTTGTGCAAGATGGGTCCCTCGCGTATCTCAATGAGCTGGCGGCGAAGGACTATGCAGCAGGAATACAGAAACTTGTCACACGTTATGACAAATGCCTTAATTTGCTTGGAGATTATGTTGAGAAGTAGTTTAAAGTATCCTCTTTCAAATAAAATTTTTTATGTTTGTTAATATTTACTTTTGTGTCTTTATTTCACGAACGGGTACTACTTTCCGGATGACCCTCGTATTTAGTTATATTCGGGAGCATTTTCTCACTATGCTATTTTTTGTGAACACTACAGAATTGTCCAAGATCGCATAATTGAAGGTTTTTCTATTGTCACCTCCTAATTCAACAGTTTTGACGTAGACTGGTATATCTGTTTACATTTCCATTTTAATAACCATTGGATAACAGGAAGTTTTGGAAGCAACCAGTCAGTTGCGAGCATCCTCGTGGGTGACAAATAAGAAAGCGGAAGATCAATGCAGCTGCTCCTGCATCCTGCTTGACAGCTAAAGCCTAGCCTAAAATACACCAAGTGACTCCTGAAAGTCACTTTTGGCATTTAGTAGCGTTTCACGGGATCTGTTTGTTGACACATCCTCGCCTACAAGAGACTAGAACCAGCGACATATTCCAATCATGTTTTGCTCTGAGATGCAGAGTCTACTAAAATGAACCATTGATGTTGTCAAGACTAATCTCTTGTAACAAAAATTTGTAACACAAAAAGTCCGTATCCGAACACCCCCCGCCACACGTCCTTCCAGCGGGGGATAGGGTATTGTAGATGTATATTTGTCGAAAGTCCCTTAGGTTTAAAATATTATCTTTCCATGATGGGTCCTTCGATAAAGCCTACCATCACTTCCTTTTCGTAATTCATTTACGCCCTTTCATCTAGGTTTATCCTTTATTTGGCTTCTTTCAATATGGTTTTCAAGAAAGGACACTCGTACCTCAGAAACGATCAAATTATTTTCCTTCTTCTTCCCATGTTTTCCATAGATCTGTCACTTCACTCATCCTACGAATTTATTCATTCATTCATTCGTAACGTAATGTAGTAATATTATTTCTATTGCTCTTCAGCCGAGTTGTCGCATCCAATCTTCTTTCCTCTACACCAGTCCACGTCTCACAGCTGACGAAAAGCAAAATCCATCGAGAGGTTTTTTTATGAACTGTTTTCTTACCCACAAGGTTACTGCTATTATTAATTGAAACCTCCGATGGAAAGATTTTCTTATGGGCTATCCTGAATACTATTTACAATTAGTTCCTTCCACAGCTGGTGATCCTACTGCCATGAAGGTTGAAAATAGATTCCAACTGAGTTCCCTTTCCCAATTTTAATCGAAAATCATCATCTTTGCCCCGCCTATAGATCATCGTGTACGTTTTTGATTAATGTTGGGAGAGTTCTTCGTAATATTTCCCTCCACAAAGGTCATGTACCCTATTCAGGTTTACTTCGTTCCTTGAAGGCGCGGACGGAAACGTACCAGGCCGCAATAGGCCTATCCACTTTCTCCACTTGGCCGTGCGCCGCCTTTCATCTTTTCGTCCCTGTTATTGCCTCTTCGACGTTAATAGTAAAGATCAAGCAAGATAAGAAGGGTCACTGACGCTAAATAACTTTTATTAATGCTCGTGTGTTTGAGTTACTTCGCTCCGAACATGGAATCACAGCCACCGCCATCTCATTTGTTTTTGTTACCCGACCGTGAATTTTTCCGTTCGTAGCTTTGCCGAAGAAGACCCGGTGTTACCTTAGGCGCACGAGTGTTGGGCGGATACATGGTCTTTCTCATGAATCTAAATTTCACCCTCCCCTTGCGCAAGTGGAACGCCGAAGAAGGGGAGTCCCAGGGATCGCTCCCTTCTCTTCCTCAACACCCTCCCCCCTGCAACCCAAGCAACCACGCCCCTGGCTTCCTAGCCGGATCAGCAGCATCTATCCAGGACCCAATAGGCATCGTGGCCGTTGACGAGGCGGTAAGTGACGCGAAATGAAGGGCATTTAGCCAAAAAATAGACCACGCAAAGTACAAGCAAATTAAGCACTTGGGGGCGACCACACCTTGGCTCTCTCTCTCTTATAAAAGTACGAATTAGCAAAGAGAATCAGCGAGCCCACCTTCAAGAAACTCGACTTTATTAGTATGAGGGAATTCAGTCGAAAAATGTGTGAGACAGCTATCTAGCAATGCTAAGGGCGAATTTAGATTTGAGTAAAAGCAGCAGGAGTGATAATTGGAAAGTACCCATCGAAGACAGTGAGCGATAGATTAATTAAGGAAATAAATGAGCGTCGGAGAAGGTTCGGTAGCATTTCAGACGACTAGTACGAGTATGGGAATGAATTAAGTACGGCAGGCGAAGGGGATAATTCATAAAACTTCTAGAACTCTTTTAATTTTCGATTCGATCTTTTCTCGTTTCATAAGCCGTTCATCACTCCCAAACTTCCAAGTCATAGTATTTGGTTTAAGGAGTAGGGCAGTGAGTACGGCAAAAATGTTTCATCTGGGGTACTTGTCGACACCTACTGTACACACATATATCTTTGCTTTACTAGAGCAGGATTGAACTTCCTCCAGTCGTGAAGAAATCAATCATCACAAAAATGTTTAGAAGAGTAAAGTATACTCAAGTTTACTGTTGATACCGAGGGAATCATTAGTAATTCATTTACTATATCGCAAACTATGCATCAGAAAATAAGCAACAGCATCAAGTTTAACTTTGTGGAATTATGGATATTCATTCTTAACAAAAAATTAAACCGGAAGTTTCTACAACTTCATTGGAGGTGCGTGGCACAACGCGTTCGCTACAGTGGGGCATAATCATTTGCAGCGAAACGCATTACGCCACGTACCTAAGAGTGGAAACCACTTAGTTACTTTTTTATACTTAATATAGCGCATTGATAGAAAAGTTATATAAGGATATAATCTTCCACCAGTAATATTCAAAATATATTTTTTTTAATCAATGACAGAAGTACAGGAAAATGCATTATGACGGATGGAGAAGAAGATACCTAGCATCACAGTAACATCCGAGAATCATAGGGCCTTCGAGGGTCATTGAGCACAGTAAACCAATTAATTCAAAGATATAAGTTTGTACATGGTTTTATTAAGAAAATCTAGCAGACGTAAGAGAGAGCATGCAGAGAAGAGTTTCATTGAGATGTGAGAATGCAGCGCAAAAGGATCTTCCGCCCATCTAGGAAGTAGCACACAGTGGGATGGAATGAGTTAGACAGATATGAAACAAGGATTAACTCAAGCTAAGAAAGCGAACAGGCCACCGTAAATGTCAAGAAAGGTAATCTAAGAAAATCTTTTTGTGTGGAGTATGGTACTGTATGGATCGGATACACTAACTATTGGAAAAGCAGACCGAAGAAGAATGAAAGCCTCTAAAACTTGGAGCTGAAAGGTGAATGCTGAAGGCCAATTTGAAGTAAATGAGTAAATATAAAAAAAGAGTCGAGGGGAAAAATGGTATATGGAGCGACATAAGGTAGAGAATAATCAGACTGATTGAGCACACCTTGAGATGTGATAGATTTGTTAATGGCAGCTAACAGGATTGAAGGTCCCACTTGGAAGATTTACATAATCTACATCTACACAATACCTCGCAAGCCGTCGAAAGGACGTTGGCGGGGGACAAGGTCGAGGGAAGAGGAATATTAGAGGGACATTATTAGGGAGTAAGGGAGCTTTATTTAGAGAATTGTAACTTTCGGCTCGGTTGACATCGAAAACACCGATGATGATGATGATGATGACACTACATCTACGGATAAGAATGCCCTAGATAAAATAAAAGTGCGAGAGGATTCAAGTACTTGTTTTACACGAGGACAATTCGCGATTACAACAAAGCCAGGGTTGAACTCATCGTGGATTATAATGAAAAGGTCTTGCTGTCATAAACCAGTAATCCCGCGAACGCTGCACAACTCCCCACAAGTACTTATATGACCTAAGGTTGATGTCCTGAAAACCCCCGCCACGCGCTCTCTTGGTGGGTCGCCGGCCATGACGCAGACGTGGACGGGGGAAAGAAACCACAAAAAATATTTCGACCAGGAGGAATGGGGGAGGAGGGGGTAGGAAGGATACCAGGTGGGAGTGGGGGAGCCGAGAGGAAGGGGTGGGAGAGAGTGAGTGGACCGAACGCCTTGTCCACCCATCGACTCCTGGGAGACACTGACCACAAGACTCGTCCGTCCAACCACCCCGACAGAAACACCCCCGACCCCTATCATTTCATCCTCACTCCCTGAGACACCTCTTGCCCATCCCCCTCGCCTAGGTTCCCAGGGGAAGAGCTCATATCCCTATGCATTACCCTGAAAGCCGTCAAATTAGCATGCGAAAGAGGGTCACCCCCATTTGGGCAATTAGCGAAGGCCGAACCACCGGGTAGCATTTTATTCTCGAGTAATTTGAATTAAACATTTTTTTCTCCCTATTATGAACAAGAACTGTGCGAGAGGAATAGGATTACCTCTACTCGTGTGGTCAACTTCCCTTCGTTTCACACTGTGGTGTCTCAACCGAAGGTATGCATTCCCACGGTCGGGGATTGGAACAGGTGACTAGATCACCTCGGGAATACTTCCCCGTTGAGGCATTTGTCAACGAAAATTCATGAGGAAGAAGATCTGGTTGAATGCCATTTAGAAGAGCTGCTGACTCACCTCTAAGTTAGCACGGTATGAATTATTCATTTAAACTTCGCACATTAGGATCCAAATAAGTGTTTCTACAGTCAAATACGGTCGCCATCATAACCTTAGAACGAGTGATATTTTTTTATTGATTTGTTTTGAGATAAACACTTGAAGGGACCAAAACGTTCACTAATAGTTTTGATGACTGCATAATAATCCAAAAGGTAACGGGATGGTGCGGTGGCTAACCAGGCTTCCCATCGACAGGGCTCTGGTTCAAATCCTGGAGACACCAAATATTTTTCAGCGGGATCCCGATCCCTACTTGAGGTGCTTTGTGGAGAGCACTTAAACAGTGAGTACGACGTCCGTCAGATGGGACGTGAAACCGCGGACCCCTTGGCGCCTTTCGACGAGAGAAGGCTAATACCGACGCCGGGTTTCTCTCCACCCTATTTTTCCCATTCATCCCTAATGGTGCGAATTACCTTAGCTGTTGGTCGCCTCCCATAAAAACTACTACTGCTTACAATCCAAAACAAGACATCTTAACAGTTGGCATTAAACGAGGGAGAAGATTCCAACGGTTTTGCTGAATGCGAAAATTGCGCTGACCGGTGGAAAATCAGAGAAAGCCACAAGTGCCTAGCAGTAAGAACCCCGTTAAAGAGTACGAGGAAATAATATCGAGTGACATAAAAATATTGAGGACTCCAGGATTTAAAAAAAAACGCTCCGAGCTTCAATTCGCACTTTCGGAAACATTTTCCCATGAGTAATTGCACTCGTTCGTGATCGAAAGGTATTTTCACCGAGAGAAAATTTTCCTACCGACCATTTAGCGCCAAACGAACGAACGAGTTTTCAAATACATGGATGTCATTATGGACCCGGCATCTCTTCTCGTATCAGCTCACGTTGAGTGCAAAGTCCGGACGAGATAAGTGGTTTTCACTGCTCCCCCCACTCTTATCAAAAAGGAAAGAGCATAGGTTTAGTATGTACTCGTAAACTGCACGAACGAGTACATACAGAACATATTAGGAACGAGTACATATTCCGCACACGTGTACGAATAGAGTGCGAAACAGTAAAATACACCCAATAAAACCAAAACTCTTGGCTAAGATATGTCCGCGTCACGTAAATTTACGATTGATTTTAAACGGAAGGGGTTCCGGGGCAAATTTGCCCAACTTCTCGTAGAAAAAAGCGATAATGGCAAAAATTAATGACAGTAGAATTACGAGATTCCTACAATTGTTTTGTAGAGAGTGAAATAATTCACGATATGCATTGTAAAATACATGGAGAAGTTAAAATGCATGCCCTCTCAGCAATTGTGTAGATGGCACCAGTACAGATACCTTCTCAAAGGTAAGCATGATGGGGAGGGTACTGCTCACCTGGAACTAAGCCCTATACGGCGAGGGAAATTCATACATTAGTGGATTGAGGGGGGGGGCAGGCATTAATTTTTATTTTCTTCCTTTTACATATTTTGGTTCTTCACTTTTTGTTTAACTCTGAGTCGGCCACACTCAATTAACAGCCAACACAATTGGAATGTTGACATATTCCGCTTGACCCCGAAATCCTTCCTCTCCTTGCTCAAACGTCCTTTAATAAGTGACCCTGGTGGGACCCGAAAGTCATCTCTTCAATCCCTCCGCCACTGCGACCTTCCCCATCCAGACTACCCCTTCTCTGACCTCCCCTCTGCGACCAAAAGTTCACAATGCCACCAGAAAAGGTAATTACACGTGTCTTTTGTGTTTTCTCTCCAGGTTTGCTGGGCTGGTTTCCCCGCTCCGGAGACCGTTTACCTTGGTGCACCCCAAATTAAAAGGGTGGGAATGGGGTGTATTCATGGTCTCTTGAAACAGAGTGCACTCAAATTAGATTAAAAAAGGGCTTGAATTTTTCGTTTGAACCATGAAACAGTGATGAAAAATACATTTATATCAGGAGAGATTCTCTGAGATTGTGACTCGCATTGAGGAAATTGCACAAAATACACTCATAGAAATTAATTTGTTCATTGGAATTATTTTATCACATTACTAGGCGTAGAAAGTAGCTAGAGAGCATTTATGTCACACTTTACAATAAAATCAGGTATTTCCCTATTGAACTAAACCTATCACGATTGATTAGGCGAGTATTGTATTTGACCAGAGTAATTTTATACATTATCTTATACATAAAACAACTGTATTTTAAAAAATATCGGATTTTATGGAGTTTCAATGCAAAATCTCAAATACCGTTTGTTTTAAAACAACCAATATAATAGGTCACGTGATCCTAAAACCCCGAGGATCTCTGGCGACAAACGGGCCACGAGTTGTGCATCACTGCCGTACAATTATGAAGGTAAGTTTCAATCTAAGCATGAACCTAATATGCAAACTATGACATAAGCTTATGCAGTAACATCGTGCAAAGATACTTGACCGTAAAACCCCGAGGATCTCTGGCGACAAACGGGCCACGAGTTGTGCATCACTGCCGTACAATTATGAAGGTAAGTTTCAATCTAAGTATGAAACTAATATGCAAACGATGACATAAGCTTATGCAGTAACATCGTGCAAAGATGCTGCGAGGCATGCCGCCGCACTTAGCGTATTCAACCGTTCACACAAATTTCACTGGGAGAATATCTTTTTCATCTTGAAGGAGAACCGATTTCGATTTCCTGTCGCAGCAAATGATTTTTGCATCAATGAGCAAGTCAAATTTCTCTCCCCAATAGCATGGGATGGGGATTTGTAAATCATGAAAAGCACGATTCCAAGATATCTAATGACCTAGGGAATATTTTGCTGATTCACCGGATTAATAGCGCATCATCTATTTTAATAGCATTGAAACAATGATACAATTTAATCTCGTGAAAATATGGAAACTCAAAATGAATTTTCCTTTGGACTTCTATACACTGATTATAACAGTCTATGGAAATATGCGCGATGGAAATAAAAGAAAGAATTTTTAAGTGAAAAATTTTGATTGCATTAGAATAGCATTTACCCAATGCGGCATGTTTAATTGAAACCCATCATCATAGAGTGAAATGAATGAAACCGTATTAAACCGCACGGATTAAGTAAGAGCAATACGACATTCAGTTAAAGGAGAATTAAATGAAAAATCGCCACGTTTCGTTTAATGAGTCATTTAAACTACTAATTTCGCATTTACGATAAAATGCAGGAAGTGTTATCGATGCGTTGCGGATTCACAAAAAAACATCGCATTCTTTCTGTGTGACGTCGATGTTGAATTTCCGATATCGAAATGCTAATGCCGGCGTAATACTAAAAAATTCATCAAGCACACGAATTTCATGTAGTACACTTCGGTACTGAGGCGACTAGCGTCGCTACGACGATAACCTTGCTGCCGCCAGATGATTTTGCATCCTCAGAACGCCTTCTTCTCATTAAGATTTTACAAGAGTTCAATATTAAATTTACAGCGAGCGGACCGACAAGGAGGATCAACTCTTCCGGGAAACATTACCCCAACACCTTGATTGCTTTTAACTCATGAGATATACTACCTTGATCAAAAATTTCCCGGAATTTATTCAGAAAATTAAAAATACAAGTTTATTCATCTAAATCTATATTGTCCCCTTCAAAGTAATCCCCATCGACTGCAACACACTTATGCCAGCGCTTGATCCAATCCTCGAAACATTTTTTATATTCGGTTTTCGGTATGTCCATCAGTGCTTCCTGCGATTTTTCCATTACTTCCTCTCGGCTGCTAAAACGCGTTCCCCGTAATGGTTTTTTAACTCGATTGAACAGAAAGAAGTCACAGGGAGCCAAATCAGGTGAATTCGGTGGCTGTTGGATGGTATTTGTTGCATTTTTCGTCAAAAAATTACGAATAATGATAGCACTGTGCGACGGTGCGTTATCATGGTGCAAAATCCACGAGTTTTCTGCCCACATTTCTGGTCTCTTTCGGCGAATTGCTTCACGCAAACGTCTCATAACGCCCAAATAATACTCTTTGTTTACTGTCTGGCCTTCTGGCAAAAATTCATGATGCACTACACCGTTGTAATCCATGAAAACCGTCAGCATTGCCTTCTTTTTTGACTGAAAACGACGTGGTTTTTTTGGTCTCGGCTCATTTGGTGAACGCCATTCACTTGCCTGATGTCTGGATTGCGTGTCGTACTCATAAACCCACGTCTCGTCTCCAGTAATGATCCTTTTGATGAATGTGGGATCGGATTCAGCCTCGCAAATCATGTCTTTTGCGGCGTCAACACGGTCTCTTTTTTGCATGAAATTGAGGTCTTTTGGCACCAACTTTGCTGCTACACGACGGAAACCCAAATCATTAACCACAATGTCTTGGGCGGATCCATAGGCAATGTTCAAGTCCTCCGCTATTTCTCTGATGGTTAATTTGCGGTTATTGACCAACATTTCTTTTACTTTATCAATTTTTTCACCGACTTTCGATGTCGATGGTCTGCCACTGCGTTCATCATCTTCGATTGACTCACGACCACTTCTGAACCGCTCGTGCCACTGGTAAACGACCGTTTTTTTTAGAGAATCGTTGCCGAAACACTTTTCCAACATTTCCAACGTCCGTGCGCCACTAAATCCGTTTTTACGCAAAATTTAATACAAGTTCGTTGTTGCAAATTTAAATCCATTTCTGAAATTGTAAAAAATCGCCAACACACACAGAGATAGATGTACTCTTGGCTACGTAACTTTTGCAAATGTCAAGTTATGACACTAAGATTTAAAGGGAATATCAACAACAGATGTACCAATTTAACAAAAAAAAAAAGAACTCAAATCGGAAAGATGGGAGCGCCACACGGTGGTTATTCCGGGAACTTTTTGATCAAGGTAGTATTTCGCACATACGGGCAAATGGTCACATGTGATGCCGAAACCAATAGGCATTTTCTGCGTGAGATAAATATACCCCTGAATTTCCCAGAAGGTCTTCGCCGCCACTGATCCAACGCGATTGGAGGAAGAACGGTTCACAACGAGATTGGGAACATGAGTTGAGAACTTAAAGAAACGTAATTTTGGACAAAACGAATAAAACTGGGAGTGGAGTTTACGCATCGTAATACTTGAGGCTTAAGATGGCTCAGGCTCGTCTTTTAAATTTAAGCCGTTAAGTGGCCCAATCCGGAGGGAGAGGGGATGGTCTTCAGTCATCCAATCACGGACGATTTACGCTTTCACTGCAGCGCCACTTAGAGATAAGCAAGCGGCGTGCCAAAATACGCAAACAAGGTATTCAACGCGACGTTACTGCTCACTGAATCGGTTGCGAGAGAAAAATGACATACGTACATATTACACGCGCCATATAAACGCTAAAAATTCAGAGGAAGAAAATAGACTATTGGACCGGTATGGATTTAGACTTGATTTTGAGATAAATTTCTTACTCCATGTTGTTCATTTATTCTACTTCTATGAGTACATAGTACAAGTCACAGTGTTTTGACTACGAGTGCATTATAGATTATGCTTGCGCATCTAATACCATTTTATGTGAATGTTCAAAATTATGCAGCATACAGAATGAGATTAGATTTTTAAAATGAGAAGCATCCTCAAAAATAAAAAGTGAGGTTTTCCAATTTGCCGAGCTTACTACCCTTCCTTAAGCCCGTCTCAACTTTTATGAATAAACATGGATTTTCATGGAAACTGCGAAGAAATCCCATCCGAGGGGGTTCCGGGGAAGATTTCCTGAGGGGTAGGCATACGATACCGCGAACGATGCATGATTTTGCGCTTAAGTCAAGTCTGACTCACTATTCCTTTGCTCGATGTGAACAGACCGGAAAAGAGACCCTACCGCGTGAGAGGGTGTGGGAAAAGTAGAAAAGGATCCTTTCCCTCATTTCCCTCCGATTTGGTATGGCGTTGCCTGAGCGGGCATGGGGGGCGGGTGAGTGGAGAGGTGGTGGGGTGACGTGGAGTTGGCGCCCACCCGAATCTTCTCCCTTTGTATACATCCCCGTTCGCGAGGGAGGAATCGGGGAGGGGTAGGGAGGATGAGGCAGAAGACGAAGTGAGTGGGCCACGGGGCATGTGGGTCACGGTCCATCGATCCGCGGGCTCCTCTAATCCACCTTCGGGAAACACGGCCGCCGGCACCGCGGAGGGCAGACGGTGTTCGATGGCGCGAAGGGATTCGGCCGGCTAGGAGGAGTCGGCCGTCCGTCGTATTCAGGTGCGGTCGGAGGCATAGGAAGAAGGGGCCGGGGGAGTAGCCAGTGGGGCTGGGGGGACGGATTTGGAATTATCTCATTATTTAGGGGACCTACTGGAGTGGTGGGACACGTCACGGAAGACACCATTCGTATCCTCATTAACTCTTGACCCAGGATGAAGTTTTCGCCCTTCTTTAGGCGCGTAATTTAAAGAGCAAATCCGGTCCAAATTTCCTCCCGACCTCCATTTAGATATGCTTAGCATTCAGTTTATCTTTAGACAACCAAAAACAAACTGCAATTTCATAAATGAAAATATATTGGGATGAAAGTATTAATCCATAAAAATATTTGCCTGTAATCTGTTTTGTTTAAAATGAATATAAATCGGGTTCCATAAAGAATGAATCAAAAAGAAAGAAAAGCTCACGAAGGAATTATTTTACAAGTTTAGTTATCACATATAATTTTAAACCCGCACGATTTCTTAGCTACAAACGCTTTGATTTTGTCATTAGGATGCTACTTTTTAGTAACTTGTGTAAAATGATGGAGCAATTTCAATAAGGCTTGAGCATCAATATGAGCCAAATTTAGGTTACAAACGAAAAAACAATATTTCAGGATATTTTTTTGATACAAATTTGTAATTATTACCGCAACATAACCTTTTCCCACTTAAAACCTTAAAAATATGATTCTGAATGGTACCTTAGGTAATGAAAACTGCCTATCGGCGATATAGGGCAACTAAATGTGTGGATATTGAGTACTTAAAGGAGCGGGCATGTTAAAAATGGAATGGGTGAGCCATAAAATAATGTAATATGAATGTACCAGCGATAAACTTGAATAGAAATCACAATGATGAAAGTGTGCCACAGTGGTTTGGTGGAGTTCAGAGGGTACGGATCATGATCACAAAACAGACACATTTATTTATTTATTTAACGACTTTACGTGCTGAGTCGAGATTGAAACTTCATATTCCCTTCTTCCACCTAACCCTTATACATTACAGTAAAGAAAATCACACAGCGACGACAAATAGTACAGGAACGGTGATAACAAGGCTGTGATAAACGATTAACTCACGATTACACTGTCAACCCTGAGGTCACAACTGTAGCGAGGCAAGTTAAGAAAACTGGATACCGGAAAACAACGCGGGATGCTGAGGTGAAATGGAAGAAATTGAGACGGTTCCCAAGCTCGGAGAATTTCACCCAGTAGGCCTGCTTGGGTCCTCCCCCTTGGCGCCGGGCCCCCGAAAAACGGCACTGAGAAGGAGGGTTGGGAAGAAGGCGAAGGATTTGGGAATGGTGGAAGACAAAGCCCAAGCTCCACGCTTTCGAGTGGGCGAGGAGGGCACGAGGGTCGGACCCTCTGCGGTCGGGCCCTCTTCACAGTAGACAATGGGGCGGAGGCGAGGAAAGTGGTGCATCGATTGCCGTCCGCTTTGACACGTTATCGGTCGTAGCTTTTTCGCCACGGCCCGCCCCGACCTAAATTTCCGCATCGATTCATTCTTATATTTTTTTCCTCCCCCTCACATCTGCATCTGCACGACACCCTCCGAGGCACAGTCTTCGGCGAGGGGGTGACTCTAGACCAGGCATCACCTTTGAACACTCATTGTTTATTCAAGGCATTCCACCGATTTGGGTAGGGCAAAGTAGGACGATCCCCAAATATCTCCGGCGTATCTAGTGAACTTCCTCTTGCTTCCGCTTTACCATTCTCTTCCAGATATCCTAAGTGAGCAGGAAAGGAGAATGCTGAGTATTTTAAAGTTGGAATGTCGAAGAATGTGATGGAAGGCGAAGGTTCGGTAAAGGGAGGGCAAGATAATATTGGACGGAATGAAGGGAGGTGGAAAGTATGGAGAATTCAACAACAATTTACCGCAGTATAGGGTGTTATGTTGTGTCTTGTTATATAAAACTAAGAAACATAGTGATGTTCAGTCTCCGTCCATTTAAAACCTACCTTAAACGGTAAACTACCGAGCAATAATGCAATATAATTCTACTGCGATGTAACATTAGAAAATTATAGGAAATAGCATCATGCCAACTGTTTTGCTTCCACTACCGCACCACTCCGCACCAACACGTTAATACGAGTTGGCGCGGTGTGTGAAATGCAGACGTCAGATTAGGGGGTGATCAATTCATTTTATATCGCCACCTGTGGTTTTAAGGGAAGACATGACAGAATAATCGCAGAGTATGGGTGAAGCTGAGAATATCCAGATTCACCGTGATCTGAACACGGCAGCAGAACGCTCCACCTAAAGGGCTACCAATTCCCCGGAGTTTGTAATACTTTTTGAAAACAACGAAAAGAGGTCTGCTTCAAATTCCTGTACGGAAGGGAGTAATTTTTCTCCCGTCCGGGCGTGATTCCCAACATATAAATCCTTTGAGTGGTACCTCAATGGTACCTCAAAGAGATACAACCAGCCATCGGAAGAAGACATTCGCTTTGTAATGATCACCTAAACTCTTTCCAATTGCTCTCTAGAATGGGGTGGCAACATAACATTAAATATCCGTTCAATGTAATAGTATAGACGTAAATTATGTCGGTATGCGATACGAAGGCACTGGTGCTGTCAGTTCAGCAGATTGTGCTACGACCAGTTTTACAGAAAAACGTCAAACGTGTGTTAATTTATTGGAAAACATACTTCCTCCAAAGAAAAGGGTCTAGAGAAATTTAAGTAAGAGGTGAACAAAAAATTTATCACCTACAACGTTAAAGCGGTTCTGACGTCACAAACGCGACAAAATCCGATGTTCGCAGACAATATTCCGCATCGACAAGGCTGTGACACCACAACCTCGCAACTGTTGAGGTTGGAAATTTTCAAGCCCTTCCTCAATAAGCCACAAGGCCACAAATATGAGATAGTAAGAAGGTCGGAAATTTTGATATTACTCCGAACGATATATGCGAATCAATGGCTTGGGCAGCGTTCAAGGATTCGTTCGGTGTCCTCTCAATCTTGAGACTTGTTTTGACTGCAGCTCTTCTTCCGCACCAAAACAAGTGTAATTATTCCATGCCTAATCGATTCTCCCATCTTATACCTCTGTACGTATGCTGCTCTCTTTCCTGCTCCTTCTGCTTCCTTTCCTAATATTATGAAGGGTTTCCCCTTCAGAATGATCTAACTCCACTAATAATGCTCCATACAAATCCATTGTATCCCAAAACGTAAGATTACCAACAATAACCCCGAAGTTTTGCGAGTAGCATCATATTATTAGTCTACTTTTAAATTTGTCGTACGTTTATTACGCATATTTTGTAAAGTGCATGTGATTTATTTACATATATTGCACAGATTACGATATGCATGAAACAGTTGAGATATAATATAGATGGCACGTGAATGGATTGATCGTTCTGAGAAATGTGTCGACACAGGGGCCACTCTTCCGAGTACTGCGTTGGAAATGAAGAATATGAGGCTGTTATGGACAGCGCACTTCAACCGGTGCTCCGGTAAAACGCTCAAAGTGTAATCCATTATTATAACGTATTGATTGGAAGAAGTAGTGAAGAGGGATTGTATTGTATTTATTTAATGGAAAAAAAGACTTTCCCAGAAGAATTGGGACAAGAAAGGAGTTTGAGACCGGGGGAAAACACGAAAATTCTCGCCTCATACATTAAAGCGCTTCTGGCGTCACAAATGCGTCAAAATGCGATGATCGTAGACAATGTTCTGCATCGACAAGGCTGTGTGTGACACCACAACCTCGCAACTGTTGAGGTTGGATTTACAAGCCCTTCCTCAATAAGCCACAAGGCCTCAAAATCCGAGATAATACGAAGGTCGAAAATTTTGATATTACCCCGAACCAACTACGAGAATCAATCGCTTGGGCAGCGTTCAAGGATTCGTTCGGTGTCCTCTCAATCTTGAGACTTGTTTTGTCTGCAGCTCTACTTCCGTAACTAAACAAATGAAAATGTTCCACGCCTCATCGGCTCTCTTTTCTTACGTAGGTCGTTCCACAATTCATTAGAAAACGCAAGAGATGACGCTCACAGTACTGGAAAATATTTGCTTTTAGTAAGTCTCATATCTCACTAGACTGCAGTAAATATTTCAGTTTTATCAATCACGTGGGTTCATTTTCATAGACGCATATTAATTGAAGCAACGAACTTTTATTTATTTTGAAAAATTGAAAAAAAATGAGTTTCGTGCGATGATTAAACACCTCTATTTAAAAGGCTTAACACCGAAAGAGATCAAACCCGAGTTTGATGAAGTTTACCTGTATGACATATCTGATCCTGTGTTTGAGACAGTTTACCATTGGGTAAATGGGTTAACACGCGGCCGTGCATCCCAAAATGATAACTGCCGTGCGATACCTCCAGTAGAACTTACTTCCTCAGAAATGGTTGACAAAATCCACGATATGGCTTTAAGTGATCGACGAATCTAAGTTCGCGAAATAGCTGATGCCACAGCATATCAAAAGGCACGACAAGTATTTCCTATTTTGCACGAAAAACTGGGTGTGAAAAAAGTCTTGCATTAGGAGGGTAAAAAGAAACTTAACACTTCCGCCATTAAGATTTAATATTTCACGACCATGGTTTCGATGCTACGCAGCATCGAAACCATGGTCGTGAAATATTAAATCTTAATTGTGAAAGTGTTAAGTTTCTTTTTACTCTCATCATGAAGGAATTCCACAAAGTTAAACCTGAAACTGTTATGTCTATCAAGTTTTGGCATGATGGGTGCCGCGTTTGCTTAGTGTAGAGTAAACGCAATTATGATGTCGATTCGGAGGCTGGTTTGGCGCTTTTCCATCACAATCCTGACGAGTTTCTGCTTCGATCCATAACTGTGGAAGAAATAGGGATACCCTACGTACTGCACCCCATGGAAAAGGAACGGTGGAAACAGGGTTTCTTACAGCGATCTGGCTCCGAAGAAGGCGAAGACGGTGAATTCGGTCGGCAAGGCGTGGCCACGGTTTTGCATCATCCATATTTGGCTCTCATGGACTCTTTTGTATTTTCAAGCCTGAAAAAATTGCTCAACGGAAAACGATTCTCGTCCGAGGAGGAGGAGGTCATTGCCAACACAGATGACTATTTTGAGGATCTTCCGAAATCCTACTTTTTAGGAGGGCTTAAAAAATGTGGAGAACCGCTGGGAGAAGTGTATCCAGCAAAAAGGATATTATTTTGAAAAATAAAAAAATCTACCTAATATTATTTTTTGTTTTTTCTCTAAGGACTTATTTAACGACACAAATGTATACCTGTATTTAGTCTACTTTTCTCACCCTTGGCTTCCCTCGTAGATATTTTTCTTTTCCATCAATAATGTTCCAAGAAAATCCTTTGTGTCCCAAAATGTAAGACTACCAACAACAGTTCCCGAAGCTTCGGCAAGTAGTACAACATTATTAACCTACATAATAAATTTTCCGTATTTTTATCACATACACACATGTATACTATATAAATATATATATATATATTTTTTCACTGCAAATGTGATTTATGCATATTTATTACACCTGTTATGACATTTATGAAACACTAGAGATATTATTTGGAGGGCATGTAATTGGACTGATAGTTTTAAGATATACTATATGTCTTTATAGGGTCTACCCTTCAGTATAATGCTTTTCAAGGATCTCTGCGCAGATATTTTCAGGAAACATCAGCTAACATTGAAGAAATAAATGGTTCTTATACCTCCTCAGCCGTTGCAATAAATTTGTCGTGGTGCATCCCTCAAACTTCACGGCCTTAAATTTCATCCGCTAGTTTTTCTCGTGAATATTAAATCTCCTGAAAATAAGCAAGAGAATGGGCATTCCGCTCCAAAATCTCTGAGATGGAAAACCGATTTTTAAGTTTACTATAGATAGTTTTTAGCAAGCATCACTGACTGCCCAGCATGTCGACAGTTTAGTCATGCTTAAGTCGGACATATGTAGTATCATAGATATATGTTTGAAAACATCTGGTGATGAGTTAGATTAATACTAAATATCGCGTAATAAAACATACAAATAGCCTACCTTTTACTTGTCAAAACTTACTCCTTATGTATTTTTGTAATGAAGTTCGGAGCGGGAGCCGCGACGAGGTTGTGTAGGGAACGCTCTTCGTTAGAGCAATAACGGAATACTTAATATTTGTTAATTCACCAGAGTTTAATAAAAAGCATATTTAATATTAAATTACGAGCTTTTATAACAAATGAATCCTCACAATATATCTTAGTTTGATGTTATCTGGTGAAGTACATTACCTTAAAAATTAATTTTTAAAAAGCCACTACTAAAAATGATAGACTTCAAAAAGAAACTTTCCAG
Source organism: Hetaerina americana (assembly GCF_022747635.1). Classification (NCBI taxonomy): domain Eukaryota; kingdom Metazoa; phylum Arthropoda; class Insecta; order Odonata; family Calopterygidae; genus Hetaerina; species Hetaerina americana. The sequence goes on from NW_027286985.1 coordinate 76,047,066, forward strand.
TCAAATTTAGTTAAGCACATGAAGCGTCAATGGCACAATGGTAAGTTGAGTCCACTTTAATTAACACTTTCTTTAGGATACTTGGTACTGGACGACCAACATTCTCGAAAGGTGACTCCCTCTTTGGAATCCTCCAGTTAAATTATGCTTGATTCCGAAGCTCCTGAATTTTTAAGGTGACGATTCGTGGCCCAGCAATGATTGACAACACATCCACCACTTTGGGCCTCCTTCCCAACGCAATCCCCTCCCCTTTTTTTCCCTCCTTCTTCCACCACCCTCTCCCCTTCTAACCCACCCTGTCACCCCATTTGAAGGGAGCCACTGAATTTCAAACCACTCCCTTCCTTGGGGCAATTTCGAAGCAGGAGGTGGATATCCCCCAACCCCTCATTATCGATGCACGGATTTTCCTGTGAACGCTATCACCAATAACACCAATACGTTAGCAATACCATAACGAAAACATCTCCACTGGTTCATTAAAGCGGTGAAGGCAAACCGGTGGAGGAATTGCCAAGGGGTGAATGATTTCGTGGCAGATATAAAATAATTTTTTCTCTAATCCCTTCCATTTTCGACTTACAGTGGGGTTTAGAACTTGAAAAATATTTCCATCTTCAACACCGTCGGGGAAAATAAGTAACTTCCAATTCTATTCCTCGTCACACATTGTAGCTGTGAGAAGATTAGGCGAAACCAAAGATACCTTAAGGCTACACCAATGGATCTTCTTCGGATACAGACTAATGGTCTTAAAATTTTGATTAATGTTACCAAAAATTAATATCGATCAATGAAAAAAAAGTGACGAAAAATCTACAAGAAATAAAAAAAAATTTAAAAGCAGGAAACGTCTTTAAGCATCCAGTGGGAGGAATTTATGATAATAATTTGAGGATATGCCACTGCCTTATCTCAGCCATGGTCAATTTTATCTTCCAGACGGATACCCTCCTCAATGCTCAGAAGGGCATTTCCATAGCTTCCCAATCAGGAATAATCTGATAGATTTCAGAATTATAAGGGAAGAAAAAATATCTCAATAGATGCTACGAGTGCATCTACAGAGTAATGGAGATAGGAGCCGTAGAATGAGCACTTATAAACTAACAGAACAGGATAACCATTACTCACAGAAGCATTATTCTTTTCAAAGTTTCAATGAATATTAAAGATAAAGAAAACAAATGAACTCCCTTATAATGCCAGTCTGATGCATAAAAAACTATTTTTCGTGACAGTATTTCAAATTGAATTGTACCCTTATTAATATTAACACTATTTTTGATGGTTCAAAACAAAATAAGCTGTTAAAGCACCTTCAGCGAAATACTCGTACGACTACTGGTCCACTACCTTGGTTTCCCACGGGAGCCATGCACCAATTTCATCTGAATAACAACTATATTATATTTGTTTATAACAGAAGCTGGGGAAAATTTGTTTCTCGAAATGCCTCATTGGATGAGATCATATGTCACCCTCCTGGCCATAATCCCATGTGAGGAAAATCTATTACGAGACGATATTACGTATTGAGAGGGACCCGAACCAGCAATCTTCGAATTAGCTGGTCATTGTCCACCAAACTGGCAACACAGGAAAAGTTTCACAGTTTTGTGCAAGTGCTAGAGTCGCGGCATGCTGAAATCTGAGGGGAGGGAGGGACAAGAGACAGGTGAAGCTTCTTCATTAATCATTATATTCTCCTTCCCCTTCCTTTCCACTTTTTTTACAGGTATGCCGTCTCCTTCCGGCACATATTATTGGCAGGTATTATGGCTCGGTTGGCAATATAAATCAGAATGGCTCTGAAATGTATACGAGAGCACAAAAAGGCGGCGTCAGACTCTGCCGTCCGCTACCGGCATCCTTGTAGGAATGATCAATTTCTCATAAGTTTATCAAGACTATTTTCATTCTGCTTTAACTACGATTACGTAGGAAGCCAGGAAAAAGTTGCTTTTATATTCATGGGCCCACTAGTATCTCTTTACACCCTGGATACTATAACCTAATTATAAATATATATACATATATATGCACACACACACACACACACACACACACACACATATATATATATATATATATATATATATATATATATATATATATATATATATATATATATATATATATATATATATAACGATTGTACGGAAAAACTCATACGAGCGGCACAATAATAGAGTCTCTCTTGAAGAAGGCACCTGAGAGGGCCGAAAGCTCGAACAATTTACCGTGTAAGTGTTCTTTTATATGTGTCTATTCTTTTCTATTTGTGTTATGTTGTGTCAGCCCATTATATATATATATATATATATATATATATATATATATATATATATATATATATATATATACACACAAACACACACATATTCTCATAGACCATATTTTTTATTAGAAATGGATTTCTAAGGTTCATCGATATTCAATTTCATCATTCCGATAAGAAGGTAGAAACATTCATCGTACAACGATTACAGTGATTGCCAACCAAACGACAGTAAAATATTCGTCCATTCTTTCAAATTCACTACTCATCAAATTTGCATCGTACATATGCGTTAACTCCATATATTAAAACCAATACCAAAAAATGGTCCTGCTTGCATTGAAGAACCAATTAAAACTTTTAACACCGTTCATGCTTGCTTAACTCCAAATGCATGCATCGCTTGAGTTAACTACCTATCATTTTCTAACCTTAGGGCATTAAGTACATACTAGTGGTGGAATCACACCGGAAACAAACCCTAGAGTTGCTCTAACATAACCACAGGTAGGATTTCATAATCATCTCGTGCAGTATTTTGTGTACTTCTAGAGTACGCAAAAATAACATCTCTGATAAAGATCTATATTTGAACTCCAATTTAAGAACGGATATAGTTAAAGATTGCACATGGAAATTCAACTAAAGCTAATTTTCAACTTCCCACAGGTTTACGTTCGAAGGAATGTCTGGTCAAATTTTCTAACCTTATATTTTCTACGCCGCAAAGAGAATATTAAAAAATAATTACGAAGAAGTGCGGAAAAAGGAAGAGTAAAGCTTTACCTCATCGTGGAGATTTCATCTACCCGTATCCCTAATACATAAACTCAATAGTTATTAATATATTTTCACCAGCTAAAAATAAATTAAAAGTAAAGGTGCACGTACCCACGGTCACAACTCAACGGAAAGAAAAGCTGACAGGATGCAACTCTACAAGTAAGATGTAAAGCGTACTTACGCGAAACATTTCCGTTACATTGTCATTTTCTACTAGCAAACGAAATTAGTTCCGATCAGACCTTAATGCCTTAGAGTATCTTAAGATCTGAGGTCATAAAAAGGTGATTAGAAATAAATTCGTGCATAAGTGGAAAATATCAATTACTCAGCCGTTAATGTGTGAAATTTCATCAAATGACGCCTCTCTCTATGCAATTCGTTACCTCCGTTACGAAGCAAACTTATGGCGTAGCACTGTTTTTACGGGACTAATCATAATGTATCAAGAGGTTTTCGTTAAAATACTTGATATGGAGAATGGCTTTTAAAGTAGATCCAAATCAACGTTCAAGTTGATCAAAGTTCATTCAGGAGAAAGTGAAAAACAAACGAGTATCTTTCAATAGCAAATTATAGCAATGAGAGACGTAATTGCATATTTGCGAGACATAATTATCATTCGTATTTGATGATAAATATAATGTGAAAACCAACCATACGAAGTCCAGTAAAACAAGGATCTTGGGGAGCACAAAGCACGTAGAGGTCAGTCGTTCCGAGTATTGCCATGTGCTACGCGGATCTTTTCACGTTTAGGCCGACGGCATCGTTAATCATTTTACGCCGTCGCAAATAATATTAAATAGAACCCGTTTTAATAAGAGATCAATGAATGATCCATGGGTCAAGTCTCGTTCAAGCGCATGTGCAGCAGCAGTTGAGATTAGCAAGAGATAAGTGGTCCGTTATGCACTCACGGGGTGTCGGCAAATGTATTTCCAATGGTCGGTTTATTCCAGCTACAGAACCCGGTTTTGCTCCGAAGTTATTTAGAGCAATTAATCATTAGTTTTTGGTCGCACTGAATACGTTGTCCTTCAATAAATTCTAGTTACTTCAACTAGAAGAAAAAGTAGGTTCAGAAATAAATCAAAGCTGAAAGGTAGGCGGGAACTTAATACGACATGAAGTGGAGGTTTAAAGCTTCGACTGTATTCCCACATACCGCGGTTAGGGGGCGAGTCTCCCACGGTAAGGAAAAATTGGGTCCTTTTAAATAGAAGGGCATGAACAAAGATATTCGAGACAAAAAGGGATCCCATCCTTGTTTCTTCTTCAGATCCGTCACAATCCTCACTTTCTTTGCCTAACCTTCCATTCATGTCGCAAACCTATCCGTTGAACGCTAGCTGTAGTCCAAACAATTCGGAAAAATTGGCACACGCTAAATTGTGAATACGTATTAGTTCACAAATTGAGGTGACTGCCATTTTAATCCAAGAAGTTACTCATGAGATCATATACCCATGTGAGGCACTCGATTATAAATGTAGTTGCTGTTATCGGCCACGGAAAGGGAGAGAGAATGGTGAAAATATTTATAATGTGTCCCTGTAAGAATTTTATTCAACGGCATGTAATGCTTTCTAAATATTTCACTGCAATTATTTTCCCACCAAGCGCAGCCAGAACTAAATAGACAAATCTTCTGAAATACTAGGTCAAGAAGCAGTGAAAATGTTCGCCACGCGAATCAATATTACAAATAGTCTTTTAAACTCTTTTATCCTTACTTAGCATTACGCAGCAACGGATAACAAGTAGGTACAAGATCCAGTTTTGACGTGTGTGAATTGCAGATGGAGTGAAGTCTGTCATGGGATAAACCATTGCAAAAATAAAAGTTTACTCACAAATCCATTTTGAAATCAATTCTACTTCACGAAAAGCATTTGGCAGATGAATCTGTAAGTATACACTTGAATGGGAGGAAAAAGAATCGCTCAACGAATTTGAAATTACAGCTGTCATTTAAACGTAAGCAGAGGGGCAGTAAGTAACACACGCCCCTTGTAAGTCGGGAACTGAAAGCAAGTCACAATCAAGATCCACTGAATATTTTTTTTAAATACCAAAATAACATAAAATCTTTTTGGATTTCGTATTGCTTTGGTTCAAAGGTTTATTTCCAACTGATTTCGATGTTTATTTGAACACTGCCCTGATAGCAGCAGTGTAACGGTCAGAAAATGCCAAAAAGACACTAAAAAGTGTCGCGTAGATTTTTAATCGTCGGAACAACGGACAAAAAACAATCCACTATACAAAGGAAGCCATTCCACACGAATACAATTAGACATCGTTTACTCAGCAGTAAAACATCGCTAAAACGAAAATCATTGGCCGAAATTTGAATACATCAGTTCACTTTGGTTTCCATCCCATTGCAAATGATCCAGTTGACGTCGCTGCAAGTTTCTCGGGAAAAAAATCGACGGTTAATTATAATGTGAAATGTCAGACAAACGAGGGAAAAAAAACGCCACAGACCCCGAAAATGTCCGCGCAGAAACCAGTTTTGAGCACGCACGTGGTGTTAGGGAGCCACTGCGCGGGAATTCCCAATTCCACAAAAGGGGTTTGCTGAATGTCTCCGGATGCCCCCGAGCCATCCCCACCCCCTTCCGAGCGGAAGGAGGACCCGCAGACGGATAGAGGGATAATGGAGCGATGAGCGGGTGAGTGACAGCGTGGCGGGAGTTTGCTCTCGTCCCGAGATCCGACACACGAAATATGGAGGAATCCTCAACGCACGCACGAATGCGGGAGGGCGAGGATGAGGCACGAACCGATCATCACGCACCAGTACTCACGGGCGGCTATGAAAGTACGCCGATGCAGTGTCCCCTTCGATGCTATTGCGACGGATTGGGGGCGGGGAAGCGGGAGAGAAACGACGAGGAGTCCCCCCTCCCAGACAAGGATAACATCATCTCCTCTTGAGAAGATGCCCTCTTGAGAGATGAGACTTCGACCACTATGTGCGACAGGATGACGGAGACAACGCAAAAACGAGAGTGGCTAGCGATATTTAAAAATTGAATCTGAACACGCAGCTCTTCCGCTGCCATATAAATCATCAGCTTAAACCGGAGGACAATGGGAAGGGATTACGAAGGGAACCGGCAAAAGGGCAGCGCACGGCACGACTGAGGATTAGACACAACTTTATAAAGGAACAACGCAATACAAAGCCAATTTCGTGGGTAGAGGGATGCGACGACGAAAAAAATCGGCTTTGATTTGTCGTAAAACCATGATGATAGTACAAAGCCGAAGCAAGGAATGTTATTTCGAAGCGAAACCAGGGAAGGATTAAAATTGCAAAAGAAAGAAGAACGTTTGCCGTTTTAAGTAGTAGTCAACTGAACAGCCACGTATGAAGTAAGGATACGGCAAATAAATTGTATAAATCTGAGAAGAGGACAAAATATTTCAAAAGCTACAAACTGCTACTGCGGCAGCTCACGGCGATAATCTGATATTCAATAAATTGTTCATACGAACCAAATTAAGGAGTTTAAGGCGTCTTTGCGACGTGGATGATACCAGAGATAAATATCGATAGGAACTGGAAGCCACAGAAGAACGATGAAATTAAAATTTATCGATAGAGTGACTTATGAAGAGGTCGTTCAAAGTCTGAGAATAGAATTCCCGCAAAGAAGATAATAAATCAATCGAGCACATTTTAAAGGTACGTACTTAATTCACTGAAAACCATTCAGGAAGGAACCATGCAATGAGACGAATAAAGAGGAGGCCCAAGAATGATTTACGTGAAATTATAAAAGATACCAGCACAAGGATCTATCATGAAATGAGGAAAATAGATATAGTGTTAGGGAAACTTGGAAGAGTGTTATCAATGTTCTAGGAGCCTATGATGATGAAAACGTTAAGCATACATACATAACCTTTCAAGCCGTTCTGCTTTCGAGTACGCACGATTACGATTTTAGGCTATGACAAAAAACTTTTTTATTCTTTTCTTCTAAAATGGCATACCTTGAATTTCATTATTTCAGATTCAACTATGAGGAACTTCAAGGTCGCTTGGGCGTCTCATTCACCGCTGAAATAAAGTTGTGCCAGAATAAATTTCAGTTGGCGATTACAGTGTGCTCCTTATTTTTTTACCTATCCTTGCATACGAGGGTCCTTTAATACGTCCTTAGGGAAAACAACTTATTTTGGGTGATTTTTTCATGTTTTTCAAGATAATCTCCTTTTAGCTCGATGCGCTTTTCCCAGTGTTTCTACGACTTTTTTTTAAGCCTTTCAAAATGTAGCATTTCGGAAGATCCTCTGAATAGGCATCTGTGTGGGCGATGACGTCCTCTTTCGACATGTACCTTTTTCCGCAGGGACTTTTTCTTTAAATTAGGAAATTTAAAAAAGTCACTGGGATAAAATCTGGTGAATACAGTAGATTTTGCAATCATTCACACTTTTGTTCCATAATTTTCAGAATCGAAACTGCGTAGGTGGGAACTCTTGCATTGCCTTGACGGAAGGGAAGGGAAATGTGGATGTTTTTCTTGATTTCTCCGCTCAATCGGCGCAATAACGTCTCATAAACGCTCTTTCTATTTCAAGAAAAAATTGCGTTTACAATGCTCACAAGTACGCTCTTTCTACGCACGAATTTACAATTGCTGACATTGATGTAAGACACCACACCGTCGCCTAATATCTCCGCTTTTATACTGGCGCAGTAATCGCTCCCTAAGCGCAAAATGCCAGAGGGTGGGAGCAAATCACGAAAGACCGAGAGGAGTGGTTATGGGACAGACTGTACCATTAGAATGGATGTCATAAGATTATCAGATTATAGCAACTTATATTTCGTTCATTAATAATCTTACTTTAAGGGGTGTTGAAGAGTCGCGAGGATATTATTATGCTGAGGACTAGGCAAATGCTCAATCTTAATTCTGCCGACGATGAATGACACTAAAGTCCCTCGATCATTTTAAAATGCAAGACCGCAAGGATTGTAACAGAACCTGTACATGGTAAAAGCTATTCTGGCTGGACGAGGTCTCATTTTACATCGTTGCACTGCACACAGTTATTATGAAACTTACCTCCCATGAGACAGCTGTTTAAATACCCGCGAATAGTAGTGCAGGATAGCAATTCCCAAGCTCTATACGAAAAAGTACTCTACATTTTATAAATGTATATTTCTAAAAATATTATTAATAAAATTATTAGATCCTGAACAATTTACTGCAGAATATTTAACTTTAAATACTGGATATAGTGATCGTGACAATTTTGGGTCCGTCATTTACGACTTTTACAAGAGGTTACCACAGAACCTATCACACCCTCCTTCTCCGACACCCACCCATCCTCTTGCGAGACATGTTTATCACTTCACAAAATGGTGGATCCATCAGTTTAAAACCATAACTAGACAGTGATTTTCAATTGCATAAACACATTCGATAATTTTTGAATCGTTCCAGCCTTGGCAGAAAGAAATAATGTCGGGCAAAGAAAAGAAGTTTTCACGATAGTAAGAGAGAAAATAGCCTATTGCCTCAGTATAACCTCAGGCTTCCAAAAGATCGAATGAGACGAGCTTCTACATATTTGGATTACAGGTTAGAACATGTTTTTGCTCATATCTAAACTCTAATAGACATCTTTACCTTTGTCCAGCGCAAGTCGATTCAAGTGAACGGTTTAGTTGCGTTTATAGGAAAGATACAAAACTGTACTCCGGTATGCGTCCATGCGCTAGAACAATTGTCATACGAAACAATACTTCATAAATTATTAGTTCGTTTCTCTAAGAGTAAGTATGGTTTTTTAGAGGTCCTGCCAGCATTTGAGTTTTGCACGGAAATGGCAATTAAAGATTCTTGAGAGAACACGACTATATTGTTAAAATTCTGTCTTCTTACAATTTCGTATTCATAAATGTATATTTACTTTACTACACACTTCTAAAGGGAAAGCTGTCCCCATTTATTTTCCAAATAATTGCGTGAGATGTATATTGAATCCATCCTGTATAAGTCTTGGCTCACATGCACTGAAATGCAAAGTTAATTTATATTGCTTATGGCAATTGATAAATAAATATTACATAAATATAAGCTGACAGTCGCACAAATATCTATGGACTTAAATCACATAATTTGACGAATTCCAAAGAAACTGCGGGAGATGTCGCAACAGTAACTTTTAACGGAGTCATCCGCTAATGTGCATTTCAATGCAACAATTTCAGAGGGTAAAAATCATTCGCCTTGACTGGGATACGAACCCAGATCCCTCAATATCCGGTCAACCGGATATTGAGGGATCTGGGTTCGTATCCCAGTCAAGGCCAATGATTTTTACACTCTGAAATTGTTGCACATAATTTGAGTCTGGGGAACGTTAGCTCATGAATCAGTCGGGCATAATAATTATCTCACTCGGGATGCAGCATTAATACATTTTATTGCATAGATGCACACATTTCCTTCCATTTACCTTTGCAGGAAAGACAAAGACAAAATGATCAAGGCAATTGCAAAATTAAGAGATGTGCAGAAAATAAGAACTATGAAATAACGGCGATTAACATGATAGGATGAACGAAGGCATACATATTCGAATCGAATAAACATAGTGAAAAATTCCAAACATGTTAACACCGTCGACTTTTATTTTTAATTTTTCGAATCGGTAATTCCTCTTTTACAAAATGCTTTTCGATACCATAATTACTCGACCAGTAAAAATACATTATTACGTAAATTTAAATCATAAAAAATGGAAATTAAATGCAGAATTATAAGTCAGGGCATTAAAATTGCACGAAATAATATTCATTCAAATAAGGAAATGAGCGGCACGATCGGATTCAATGGGAAAATTTGGGAGGTAATCATTAAACCCCTAGAATTTACGAAAACTCATATAATTTGTCTTAAAAAAATCGCCCGTCACGTTTAGGCCAATGAATTTATAATGCACATAATTTATACTTAATTAATGCTTATTATAATGATTGCATACATTTCGTCAATATTTTCATGAGTACAAAAATCTTTTGGGATAAAGACAGCAATTAGGCTATTATACGGCAAAGTTTTCCTTTAATTTTTCTACTTTTTGTGATAAAAATATGAATTAAACAAGAAAGTGTCAAGTACTTGAAAAACAACTATACTATTTTGCACTCATAAATTATGCCTCCCCCCGTTTGATGGTGGTTGGGTCAGCAAATGATTGACGAGCGAAGCTAGCTGAACACCAGAGAAAAAAAACACTGCGTAGGATTCGCGGTAAGATAGTGAATACCGGAGCAGGTTCTTCGCATTTTTCCCTACCTCTATTTCATTCAAGAAGCGAGAAGAAGCTACGTGCACCTGGAAAGATTTGAATTCCGACGGTAAGGTATCATATACCAGTCAAACCTGTTCCGCTTTGTTGCCAGCAAATCCCAGAGAACGATCCTGAAAGATTTCTTTCCGTTTTTGATGTAGAATCCTCCCGGCGATGTCACATTTAACATCATAATCAAGAAAGAGACTCTTTGGACGAATTATCGCACTATCAGTGTCAGAAAAATATTTATTCACGCGAGTACAAACTGTCAGGGGGTTGAAATTTACTTTCTTGGAAGGATTAGACGGCTAGTGATTTTCAAAATTCACCGGTCTCCACTTTCTGAGATCCTTTTCTGGGCCTGCAGCGGGAAAGGTTCGAACATCCATTCATACGGAATGGGATAGACTCTTGGATTCGCCATAATGACATTCGTGACGAAAGGAGACTTTCATAACAGTTTTCCACAATGATGATAATACGCGTCCCTCCGCCACTGCGGATCGTTTATTGCCAATTTTCCTTTCCAATATCGGCAGCAAAAATTTCCGCAAAGTCAAACCTTAGTTTCCAATAAATATTTTCTGTTTTCAATGCAAATTCCTCCCGATGATTGTTCGTAATTTATTAGCCGTGCCATACATGCGAACGGTCTCATATTATACACTAAGTGCAACAGAACACATATGCTAAGACACGCGCAATCCCACGCTGGCTCGCAATGGATTTTACTTCCAAGGGCAACCATGTGTACACGAGCGAATGTATATTCATTTGAATATATCAACTCATGTTTTTGCATTATGGCTGGTGCCCTTACACCCTGTACACACCCTCGCTGCTGCTTGCGTGGAATTATGTAGATATGAACTCAGCCCAGAGGTGAGACCGGGGGGGGGGGGGGGGGCGTGATCACTCAGGCATTCTCTCACGTAGAATATTTTTGAATTTGATAACATTTCATACGAATATTACATGGATTCCCGACTCTACTTCACAATACATACTGCTCCTCGAATATAAAATTATCAATTTCAGCAGGGTACACTGCGGTCTCTAAATTAGAGTGGTTATTTTTAATATTAACATGCCTTATTATAAATTCAAAGAAACTGCGGGAGATGCCGCGACGGTAACTTTTAACGGAGTCATCCGCTAATGCGCATTACGCTATGAAGTTGTTACAATCATTCACGATTCTCTGTTATGCTTGTATTTAGGTTGCTTCCTTGCAGATAGGAGACTTTAGCCAACAAACCGATTGCTAGCATGCGGCGGTCCGATGACCCCAACAAAAGTCTTGGCGGTTGAAAAAGGTTAACTGAAAACTTACCCCACACATCGGTCTCAAAAATTTTATACCGCTATTTTCGAGTTATTCTAAATTTTTATTTTGATTACCCTACAGGTTGAAACATCGTTTCCCAACGGCCCCCTCCTTGAGTGTCTTGGACTCAGCCATCGTGCCCTGTGGGAAGTTAGCGGCTGCAGGAGGATTTTTTTAATTTGAGATAGGTGGGCATTAATGCCTCGCCGTGAGTGAGGCTGAGGAGAGGAGGGTGGAGAGAAATATCCATATGTCGGTGTTAGCCTTCTCTAAGCTCTTCTCCTGCGAATAACACTTTTAAGGGATCACATACGTAATTAACAACGAAATAATGGCATTCGAAAAGCAAACAGCCACTGCCGTGGCTTGCAGCACATCGCTTACTTAGGTGTAAATTAGGTGCAGATGAAAATGCTATGAATGGAGACCATTGAATACACGCCCAAGTCATTAGGTAGATGTTGAGACCACGCTCCTAGCATCTAGCCCCTGAATGTGATGCTCTCCCGCAACGCAGGGAATATTTCGTCATTTAAGGTGTTATCATTTCGACCCCCAAGACGATAACGTATTTAATGTTCTCAGGCGCACAATTGTGGCATTTCATCATCGGGATAAAATGAAAGGGATGTGGTGTAGCCTTCACAACAAACTTTATTTACCAAGCTCTGTTTCGCTTATTCATTCATTATTTAGACACAATAATGAATTATCATTCAAAACGTGGTTGAGAGTACATTAAACAGAGTTTACAGATCAAAGTATCAGTTACTCTCCCTATGAGATCGTAAGCTTACTTTCCAAAACCAAAATATATCATAAATTCATCAATAGGTTGACTTGATAGGTTAAAATGGAATTCGCCGTGTACTAAGAGGCATTTTGGACAACATGGCATATGAAATTCGCATATTATCAGAGCAATACGGGGGTTCCTTTCGCCATTTGTGGTTTCACTAGAAGACCTAGTACCCGGAAAATCAAACAGTTTCAGCTAACCTGGGGGTGTTTACAGGTGTCAGCGGTAATCGAACCAGGGGTCTCCGTACAGTAGCCGAATCCCCTACACCAGCCTGCTACCCAAACATGAACTGTCTAATCGCTAATTGCGATCATCCCGATCATTATACCAGTCTGTTTACTCATAAACTTGTTGGCTGTAGCCCTCCATTCTTGCCTAACCTAAGCCTAATGTTTATACTTGCATGTAAAGCACATTTAACGTGAAAATCCGCCGCAACTATTGGGTGTGCTGTGATTCATGTTGGTATTTTTATGCGTTTTTCAGCCAGACTTTAATGCCAATTTTTTAAGTTATGCACACATACACACACACACACACACACGAGGGTCATCCGGAAAGTAGTACCCGTTCGTGCCGCATGAAGTGCTGACGACGCGAGTAGCCGCTGGACGAGGTCAGATAGCTTCAGTGGCTTGTCTGCCTTCTCTGAGCCAAGTTGCGTGACGCTAGCATTGCCTGTGTTGTTTCTGTGATTGTTTACAATGTTTAAAAAAATTGAGAACGCCGCCAGTTGTGAAGTGAGGGCAGTGATTAAATTCCTCAATGCAAGAAACGTTCGCCCATGTGATATTCATCGCCAATTAAAGGAGGTGTATGGAGACAATGTAATGGACGAGTCTTCTGTTCGGCGGTGGTGTCGCAACTTCAACATGGGGAGGGGGAACACACACGACGATGAGCGTTCGGGGAGACCGTCTGTCATTACAGACCAACTGGTGAGCTCAGTTGACGAAGTCGTGAGGAACGATCGGCGCGTCACAATTGATGACATCTGTGAGCATTTTCCCAATGTTTCTCGAACAATTGTTCATGAAATTGTTAAACACCATCTGCATTATGCAAAAATTTGTGCAAGATGGGTCCCTCGCGTATCTCAATGAGCTGGCGGCGAAGGACTATGCAGCAGGAATACAGAAACTTGTCACACGTTATGACAAATGCCTTAATTTGCTTGGAGATTATGTTGAGAAGTAGTTTAAAGTATCCTCTTTCAAATAAAATTTTTTATGTTTGTTAATATTTACTTTTGTGTCTTTAATTCACGAACGGGTACTACTTTCCGGATGACCCTCGTGTATATGTATATATATATATATATGTATATATATACATAATGTATAACAATTAGCACTAGTGGACACAGACAAAAACACAGAAACACACAAAAAAAGAGACTCACTATTTTTCGAATTTTCGGTGGTCGTTGCCACCTTTATCAAGGAAGAGAGGGACAGAACTGAAGAGTGTTCTGTCCCTCTCTTCCTTGATAAAGGTGGCAACGACCACCGAAAATTCGAAAAATAGTGAGTCTCTTTTTTTGTGTGTTTCTGTGTTTTTGTCTGTGTCCACTAGTGCTAAGTGTTATACATTATTATTCACGTCCGTGAGACTTTCAAAAAGTGTTATATATATATATACATACATATATATATATATATACATACATATACATATATATACATATATATAGACACACACATATATATATATGTATACACATATTTATATTGAATGTAAACTCTGTGAAACGTCCGCTCAGAAACATAACCGCTAAAAGGCGATGATTTTGGAGATAGATTCGTGCTTAAAATACTTGTTATTTTGTTTTTGGATACTCACTCCCACTGGAGGTCAAAACTTCACTTTCAATGAACCAAGCTATGTAAATAACAGCTGTAATAAACTGCAGCTAATAATTCCATTGAAGGGGGGAGGGAGCTGTAGCAATTGGAAAATATACACGTTAAGAAACCAGGAAGGGTGTCGAAAAGAGAAGTGGCCCACGTCAGGTGGGACACAACTCCCGCCATCCTCCGCAAAATTCAAGAAGAATCAGCGGAGTGTGACACTTCCGCCATGCTGGAGAATAAAAGGCATTCAAAATCGGGAGTCCAATGGAACGAGGACACCCACTTTGCCCGAGGGGCCGGGCCAAAAATAGAACCAAAAACAAGCGGATTACCCCCTCGGGCGTTTGTCTATACATCCCGTTACGGCCGTCCAATTAGCCCCGACTTCGTCGCCCCTCCCACACCCGACTTTTTGGCGGCAATAGGTGACACTCACAATGGGCCGAGACATGTGGAGTCGCGAGATAAGAAGCCTCACCATACATGCACTGCGTTTGTGTTTGAAGAGACTCCCTCGCGGGCAAGGAGGAGGATTCACCGTGACGGTGCACAACCACGAGTCCAGCATTCATAAATGGTAGATGCCGAAGAGTGAATTAATGCGGTCGGCGTCCTTTCGTTTACACATGAATTGGTGTAACGCGTTCTCACGCGTGTGCTGCGAAGACTCTCGAAATGTGATATTCACGCGTAATTTAAGTTGAGACGGATAACCTAAGCATGAACTACGGTCATTACCATGATATCCCAGCAGTTGCCAATATCTCACGTCGATATCTAGAACGAGTCAAGACGTGACCGTTCGCTGCCAAACGATGGTCCAAAAAGACGCCCGAGAGAATGCAAGCAGACTGACTTCTATTGCCACGGGGGGTCATCGAGGTTGGCGAACGCTCTCGAACTCGTCACGTGACGATTCATTGATCTTAAATTCGACCAACGCACAAAAAATTCTGATTCCTTGCTTTGGGTATGTTTGACATTTACTTGAACCGCCCGTCACTAATATTTCAATGCATTGAAATAAATCGGAGACTGACGCCGATTAACGTTAGCAACATAGTAATATCCATTTAATTGAACCGTCAGTCCCTAAGATTTCAATGCGTGGAAAAAAAAGTGGAGCCTAAAGTCAATGTACATTAAGTGCGTAGTGATATCCAAGAAAATAAACACAAGGAAGGGCTTTTCCATTTGCATTTCACCGCATTGCCATTGTAGATTCAATCTCGATTTCAAGTCAAGAAATCAAGATTAAATCTACATTGACAATTTACTCTCCTTTCTAGATTTTTTCTTTTATTTCCATTGGCAATGCACTCGCTCGACGGGAGACTAATAAAGGCAACCGTAGCAATAGTTTTCATGCGAGGCGACCGACAGCTTGGTCATTTGAGCCATTAGGGATGGATGGGAAAGGAAGGGCGGAGAAAAACCCGGCGTCGGCATTAGCCCATTCTTGCCGAAAGGCGTCAAGGGGTCCGCAGTTTAACGTCCCATCTGACAGACGTCGTATTCACTCTAAGTGCTGCACACAAATCACCTTCATCGTAGGGATCGAGACACCACTGAAAAATATTTGTTTCCAGGATTGGAACCGGGCCCTTTCGGTGGGAAAAAATTACTGACGCTGACCCAACTAAAATATCACTCGTTCCACGATCCACTCCTCTGTTATTTTTGTTTTACATATTGTCTCGAGTTTTCCTATAATTGTTGCGGGGAGAGGGCATCTTCCGGCACACTCTTCCTAAGTTGGAAGCCTTAGGCGGGTGTTCATTTGGGCCATTGGTGGAAGGGGGAAGAGGAGGATGGCAAGGAAAAACAAGCATTTTAGGCATCTCGAGAAAAAATGTAATTCCAACATCCTCAGTTTAAACTTCACTAGGAGTGACAAAAATTAACGCCGGCATCGAGCCGGGGCATTAATTCCGCTCGCGGACGCTTTAGATGAGTATCGCTTTTTTCTTCTTCAGAATGTCAATTTTGCAAACACTTCAACGCGTTTTTACGGGCTAACATTACCTTTGAAATGAAAACGGCTAGGCGTCTAGTATGTCCCATAATTACTCCCTCCTTTCTGAGAGAATGTTATGATGCCCGATACATATATATATATATATATATATATATATATGTATACAATAATACAATACACAGTAACACACAATATAGAAACACAAAAAAAGAAGAACACTCACACGTTGTTTCTTGATATTTCGACGGAAACAATCCGTCTTCTTATGAATATATAGAGGTAATGACCTTCTATATCTTCAGATGAAGACGGATTGTTTCCGTCGAAATATCAAGAAACAACGTGTTAGTGTTCTATATATATATATATATATATATATATATATATATATATATATATATATATATATATATATATATATATATAATACACTACACTGCACAATAATATATATATATATATATATATATATATATATATATATATATATATATATATATATATATATATATATGTCTATAATTACGAATTCGAAAAACCCGCAGGGATGCAGCAACGGTAACTTTTAACGGAGTCACCGGAATCCCGGGTCAAGACGAATGGTTTTATTATTTAGCATTAAAAATAGTAGGATGCATATGTGTGTGCGAGCGTACGAAAATTCGGGATCAGGGCTTATACAAGTAAATAACATAAAGTAAATACTTGTACATTTTTATCTAAAAGAAAGAATGAATAAAATAATTTTTATGTGCGTGTTTATTTATATATTTAATCCATGGGTATAAATTCATATATTTTTTTACATTCGAAATATTTACAGCCAGAAGATCTGCAAATATACCAATAAGTGGAGTTGGACTTGTATATTATCGATGGTAATTTATCGCACTTAATCGTAAATGCCGCTTAGTCGACTCAACCTCCACGGCCACTTGTGTAATGATACAAGCCGGAGCTTTCTGTTCAACCGGTTACCAGGTGAATTAAAGATATTCAATGAAGCAGCGGGAAAGAAGCGAAAGGAATTTCAAAGCAGATAAAATTTATAACTTTGAGTGTAACACCAGACGGGTAAGTTATTGAAATTAGTAAAAAAAATTATTGACCGGCAAAAAGCAAAGCAAGTAATCGTGCAGTGCAGGGATTAAATCACATGTAGACAAGAAATATAAAAAGTCTATGCTCCCATTAAATCGCATTCTATGAATAGCAATTATTTTCTTGGATGGAAAGAAATTTATGAAACCGACTGAACAATTAATTATAGCTAAGAGTTGATTCGCTAACGTGTGTTTGAAATCAAACGATGGTAACACACTAATGCGTAGTTGAAGGTTGATACAATTCTACAGGCAAGGACGAATAAGTATGCAAAGGGTGTTAAAATTATTTCAGATGAAGCTAGCACATTTTCTCCTCTAACAGTGAACTTAGCATTTTCCCTCAAATTTTGGAACCAAAACTTTACTGAAGATTAGTTTTAATCGATTTAAATTGTTAACTTAATTCATAATAGGTTTGCAATCGAGGAACATCAATACTATAATTTCCCGATGCATACAACCGGGCATATATGTACATGTAACTTATTCACTTTAGTGTATATACAATATCCACAATTTAATACGATTATGAAATTACATTACACGATGTTATTTTTCGGTATGAATCAATTGCTTTAGAATGCACACGGAGTACTGCGACATTAAATGAAAGGAATAATTTTCAAACACGGCCCTCGACACTTTCAAGAACAATCCAATCACATTGCGATAAAAAACCCACTGCTCTTGGGAGGAATGAAATGGTATACGGGGATTCTTGTCTTCTCCACCAAAAATGTACCAATATACGAGATAAATAGAAAAGACAATATAGCCAAGACACTACAGACAATATAGACAAACATTAAAGACAATAAAGAAAGGTTAAGAGTAGTAGGAAATAAAAACAACGATTCATACTTCGTCAAAGAAAAGAAAAACCAAGAGTGAATCGGGTAACGTTCGTGATCTAACCGCAACTACGATGTTATTATCTTTGAAATGCTCCAATAGCTACTCGGTAATTAATTTGAAAATCTTTGGGCCTTTCGGGATAACCCGGTAACAATGAGCATATGTCCATTAGGGTAGAAAAAATTCATTTGAGCTCCACGAGTTTGGTTCCGGAACTAATAAAATCTACAAAAAATGTTTTTTCTAAACCGTTGTGCCACCGAATGGTGTTGTGATAGACAAGGGTCATCGATTGGACTTGAGACTGGCATGAGCATTTGGCCGATGGATGAATGAGGAAGTTCAAAATGGGCCGCGGAGGCTGGGAGGGGGGGAGAGGTAATGGGGAAGCACTGGTTTAAAGCTAATAGAGGATTGACTAAGAAATTAGTCTGCGAGTACATCGGCAGTGAGGACTACGTAAAGTATCATATGCACAAATCATAAATTAAAAAACTTCTGAATTCTTTTTGCAAAATGCGTGATTTATAATAAGGAACGACACGACGATATTAGTGTGACCGTAGATAAAGGATATCAATTTTGTATTACAATTATATATGACCACAGTTAAACATGGAATTTCAATGATTGCCTCAATGTAGCAAACCTACGCCCAATATCCCCAAACATGATTGATGTGAATCAAGTTCACCAAAGTCTTGCATTTTGTATCATCCAAAACTTATAGGTAAAAAAAAAACTTCTAGCAGAGGATATTTGGAGCTCCATACAAATCATCAGAATGTAAGTATATTGGCTCCTTTGGATCCCCACTAAGGGAAAATCCTTCGCACTGCAAACTAAAGGTTGTTGACAGATGCTGTTGCATAAATGAATTTATTCGTTTTATCTTATTTTAGAAAACATTCAACCAGCTGGCATTTTGCAATCATGATATCAACCATGGATAAGTTGAGAATTTTCATCATCCTAGGTCAACAATCCTAGACGTGGTGTGTGACAGACCACTAAAACATCCAGTTATCAGTCAGTCTTTTTATGTCCTCATGCTCTCTTTGCTGACGCCTTCAATCACTTGCTTCTCGTAAATCATCCTTGGCTTTCCTTCCTTCTTCACGTCTATTTCTCCCTCCAGCATGGCCATCTGTAATCTTTCGTGGCGTGAGACGTGCCCTATTAGTTCTCCCTTTCTTCTTGTCATTGTCTTCCAGAACTTCTCTTGCCTTTCAAAACGAACAATCATTAGGCACCCGGTCTATGCGTTTTATCTCCTTGTTCTTCCCGAGCATCTGAATTCCATAGCTTCTGTTATTTCTCGCTTTGCCATTGCCACGACCCTCTGCTTGTAGACACGCCGCAAAAGGAAAAGATGAATCACATACATGGGTTTTCATAAATAATTTCAATGACCAGTGATGAGCGTTCACCAATAATTGTTTTTTAATGTTCGCCAAATTCTGTTTCAAATCTAATCCTTGTGTCTTACACTGCTGATGATCCTCCAGCATATTCATTCCTCCTGTGTTCATAAGTTGTCACCCTTTTCTTTGCCGCAAAACAGTATCTTTATCAGTTATCAATATGTTTTGAGACTGCGGTATCCCATAGCCTTCTCCATACATGCGAGATAAGTAAGGTGTTTTGTATCTTCATCCTTTGATGGGATTTTCGCTCCAAATCCAGAAGCTCGAGATTTTTTGCGTTTGCATTTGAGTAACAATCCAGAGTTTTAGTACCTTAATTTTAATTCCAAGCTCGCAGAGTCGCAATAAATTAATCGGCCTCACTAAGAACAATGTGCTTTAATGGAAGTAGTTTCTGCGCCGTTGAAGACAAGCCATTAAAATTTTGAACTTGACGTCCCTGTGATTCGAAAATTCGACTGGTTCAGGCTTATTCACCCCAGGACGTGTTTTTACAGAAAACTTAACTAATATAACCCATGAAGATATTCCAAAAAAACACTATCTAAATTCACATAGTTTTCATAGATAATTATCGCCATCTTTTACGAAATGAAGCCTTCCCACCACCCTCACACTCAGAAACATCCTAATTAGGGTAGGATGAGTGTGGGCTTTTCCGTATGCATTGTTTTGAAGGGAGGAGGGTCAAGGTTATGCCTAACAGTGGATGAAGAAAGGGTGGGAAAAGGGGAGAAGAGTGTAAACAGGTAACTGTAGAGATGAGACAAATAAATACTACATTATGCCAGATTCAACCGACCTCTCGTCGATTCGGAGGGTTCACTCGCGCAACAATTATTTTCCTCCCTTCAAGCACATGTGGGGACCCCTATGCCTCACTTTCTATCACAAATAAGCCATTCTTGACTATTCATCAGGTTTTCCAAGCAATAAAAAATTAAATTTGGATAACAACCATGTTCGGAATTTGATAAGAAATCGCGACCTTAGAGCAAACACAGAAATACAACTCTTCCAATCAACTCAGAGAGCAACTTCCCAATACTAACTACTCAGAAACCCCTGAGTCCATGCGCACAACATTTTTGGCCAAAACTGTCAAATCTGATGGCAGTTTTGTTGGCATTCCACGTAGTTGGAAATGTTCTTATAGTTGAATCTCGGGTTTTTGGGATGAACAGCGATCACAGTTCAATTAAGGAAGTGATCGTGGATCGAGAATAGACTACCATGTTTGTACCCACCATTTCCGTCTTAATTAGATCACATCACTACTTTGATAGAAATGCCATTGCGGAGGGCACAATATAAAACATTACGATAGCATCAACACATCTGCAAGTGAGCAAGTGATAAACGACCCTGAAACAGTAGCCTGAATGCCGG
This sequence comes from Hetaerina americana, assembly GCF_022747635.1. Classification (NCBI taxonomy): domain Eukaryota; kingdom Metazoa; phylum Arthropoda; class Insecta; order Odonata; family Calopterygidae; genus Hetaerina; species Hetaerina americana. Next base: position 76,068,208 of record NW_027286985.1, read on the forward strand.
CATGCCGGGATAACGGTAGCCGCATTGGTCTGGTGGTTTTAGGTAGTGTTCTGCCACAGTTTGCAAACTTCTGATACCACCACAGCAAATACCTGGCGGTTCGACAATTTAGAGAACGCAAGACGACATATCCGGGATCGTAGATCCCAGCATGCGGGGCCCGTTAGGCATGTCCATCGTGCACAGAAAGGTACGATAAAAGAAGTGGGCACTTTTCCCGGACCCAAGTCCCAGCCGCAGATACTCACGCAGATAGGACAGGAGAATGCTGGAGTGGAGTCGCCTGGAGACCAGGGAGTTGACGACCCTGCTGGGACAATGGGGCGACTCGCCGGCATCGAGGGCCGGCGACTGCGCGCCCTCCGACACCCTCACGCCACTACCGGTGGCGGCTGCGGCCACCCCTCCGCCTCCACCCCCTCCTCCCCCGAGAAGCCAACTGAGGGCCGCCCTGCGACCGTAATCCTCGCTCGTCCCCGGTCCCCCGAAAGCCATCGTCGTCGTCGCCGGCATCGATCGGGCGGCTCCGAAATCCAAGGCGGGGCAGGCCAACCCAACCACACACGCACGCGGACACGAGCGCACACCCAGCACGGAGACGTACTCGCGGAGGAGGGAAATATACACGTATATCTCTTTCTCTCTCTTACAGCAAGCACCGACGCACAAACAAGGACAGATCTGTCATTACGGGCGCCTGAACTCTTGGGGCGCCATCCGGACACCGGCGAGAAAATAGCGCGTGAGATGCGCGTGCGAAGTGGGCACGGTTCTCACGCACGCGTGAGACTGGATCGTGCTCCTCGTTAGCACACAACAGGAGGGGAGCGGGAAAATTAAACTGCACTTCCAGCGGGAGGGTGAGACAAACGGGCCAATGAAAGACTGATCGTCGGAACGTCAGGAGAGGAAAGACTCAATTTCTTCCCTCGACACTGTTTTTGTTGAACCGGACGGGAAAGTTAGTTCGCGGAGAGCGGGCAATCGATAGACACATACTGTTCTGCCTCTCTCTCTCTCCTCGGTTGGATATCCTCCGACTCTCCTTCTTCCTCGTACGAGCGAAGGAAAGACCTCCCTCCCTCCCGCTACGGACTAAAAACATAAGTCACGAGAAAAGGCGCACCCCTAACCCGCCCCCCATTCCTCGTCCTGCCCCCACCCTTCCGACCCCCTTCCACTCGTTGCTGCCGCCGCGACACTCGCTTTCGGGTCGAACTCTTCCATACGATTCGGGAGCATTCCCCACTATCGCGGCTCGACGCTGATAAACCCAAATGAGTTGAAGGATGCGCGCGTGTTGTGTGGTGGGGAGGAAGGGGTTGACGAGAGGACTGAAGGGGAGGAGGGTGGTATCACGGGTGGGGGGATGGGCACGGGGAAGGCCTGTGGGGTACGAGAACCGTTGTCGCATATTTCAAGCACCCACCCACTCGCGCCCCTCCTTACTCGGCACGCGTTTATCTATTTTCCCCTCTCTTCCCTCCACACCGCTGCAGCACCGTCCCCCATCACCCCATCGTCCTAGAGCTTCGCTCGCCTGCTTCGCTGTCTTCGTTCCTGGAGGCGGCGGGATTCCCGTCAGGGCGGCGCCTGGAGTCGTGCTGTGCGGCTGAGAAGGGGTTGTCCCACTCCGAATCTCGGCCCACTCTCGATGGGCCGAGATTCGGAGGACCACGATCAGGAATGGGCGCAGGCAACTCGACCTCATCATCAGCCTTCTTCACGTAAAGAAATACACCCACCCTAGGGTCGATGTGTTGGCGCCTCTTGGCGTGCGCCAGGTACCGATTTGACCGCGGCGGTCACGACAGATAAACACCTCTTCATAACACACTGACCCCATTAGAACTTAGAAGAATCTGCTACTCTCCCTACGTGATCGTGACGGGACCTGCCAAACTCGCTCAACGCCCTGGGGTCATTGGCACAGCCAGCATTCGAAATTCTGGCACCTGACCATGATAGAGGAAGTCCCGCCAAGGCATCTATCAATCAGACCTTATTGTATGCTAAATTGGATAAACTCATCAATCCAGTCTCAAATGAGATATCCGAAAATAAACATACTTTTAATTACATAGCACCCGATTTCGACGGTACTGGCCTGAAAATATTTTCAACAATTTTTGTGCGTTGTTTACATAGAAATGAGAATCGCCCTCGCCAATGAACCTATATTAGATCTATTTGAATATGATATATTCTGACATTATCTTATTCACGACTGTTTCCTATCATCTGTTTGGGGATCGAGTGAAAATTCCTGGTGACAATGTCGGCACACACCGTATCGCAATACCCGCGTGCCAAAGACAACATTCGACAATTCTAAGACGAAAAGAAAAATAACTCATTTCTATCGAATTACGTTTCACTACTCTGTCCTTAAGTGTCGTTAGCATGTAACAGCGAGTCCGGATTACTGTGGAGCAATACTATCTCGATTTCTATTCGCAGTTATCAACACTAAGGCTGGTTCAATAAGGGACAGAGCTCCCACAAATGCATGCCCTGATTCAGAGTAAGGGGAGCTATTTCCTCGTCCTATGCAAAGCTACAAGTAGTTCTCGTACCTAGATGAATCGCACTACTTGAACTTCAGGCGAGTGAGTGAAAAGGCAACGGCCCAAATAATAAACTGCGATTCACTCGTCAACATTCCAACACAATAAAAACCCAAGTAGTCTCTAATACTAAGAGACTACTACACTGGTTGGCGAAATATCTCTTTCGGCTAAGCGGAAAAGGTACGCATACCCCACATCAGACATTTCTTTTCGACGACGGTAGAAATACGTACGTTCCAGACCCCCAGGAAGAATTAGAAATTTCGCCGGAGATGAAGCAGGTACTTCAGATGAATACTCCCGATACGCTGTTTTAGTCTCAATTTAGGAATATACTTTTGCTTCTTCAGGCGAAATATTCTCAAATGACATCGGTATTTTATTAGCCAGGCTGAACGCTCCATGGCGTTCAATGTTGTAAATTGAGAGTTTCAGGGGAATATCCATTCAATCAACTTAAACAAGGCCAGCTTAGATGTTAAGAATCCTTCGACTCTGTGTGCTGCATTGGATATTATGAGCGAATCGGATGAATTGCACCTTCAAATCTGCGCCAAACTATTTACTATTACCTGTACTTTAGAAGAGGAAGTTTTGAAACTACGATGTGTAATGAACTCACTTTCGGGGAAATGAATTTTTTAAATGACCCAATCTGCTTAAGCAGTGAAAACTACTTCTGTGGCGTGTAGTTCCTCTAAACGAAAAAGGCCACAAAATGAATAATAGATGGGCTGACGAATTAGTGCACTATGACAATATGTCGGGCTATAACTGTTGACCTGGAGGTAGTTTTATGCATTTTTTTTTCAAAATAAAAGGAGATCATCGTTGGAAAGACACATTAAATGTTTTGGTTTATATTATTTTGAGACTTCTAGACCATTACTATCATGTGATTTTTGGAATATTAGATATTTCAATTTAATCTTTAACTTTCTCTGGTTTACAAAATTTATTCATAAGTAATATGAATAACAAACTGTTAAAATAAGCCTGTAGCTACCATTATTCTATAAATATCAACATTGCTTAGTTTAATAATATTGCCAACAAGTGAATTCAATGTCTCGCATGAATATTTCAAATATTAATTAACAAAATATACATCTCTGCATGCTATCGGAAAGCGGACGAACACTATCGAAAGAATAAAAGAAACCATAACAAAAAGGGTACTAACTTGAATTGCCTTTTCTCATAGAACTACCAGCAGTTCGGATTACTACGATGATCAAGCTTACAGGTACATGTGCTGCGTGAGGCGATTTCAAACGCTCGATTAATAGAATTAAAATTAATATTTTATTTCTCAATTAAAACAATTGCTGCAATTGCTCATGTGAGGCGAAACTTATTGATGATGGCGAAAATAATTTGATGATGGGTTTTGGATTACTAACTTATTAAATTGTAATGCAGAAGTTGCTTAACCAATCATAATTAATACCTGAGAAAAATTACATAATAATAATGTGAACCAAGATATAAAACTACTTGTCCATTTCAAAGTTGGCAATTATGGGAATAATTTCATAAAATACATTACACTCATTTAACTCAGAATCAATGAAAATTAGCAGCATGATTCGGACTTCACGCCTTTAGTGGATGGAACATTTAACGGAAACGGTCCATAAGTGATAACACTAAGGAATTTTCTTTCATGTTAATTACAAATTGGGCAAAATGAATTAACTTCGTTGTGATGAGCTGAAAACCCGTTCTTTCGACGAGATTGTATATAATGGTTGAGATTCCTGGGAGATGAATATCAACGAATCGATTAACACACGCATGCCGACCCTACTCATTAAAAGCCCCTTTTGGGAAGGCAAACCGTCTCGGGTATATGGACCCGTACCCGGTAAATTTCTCTGGCTGCGCCACTGGATTAAACAACCCACTCCTTTCCTATCCATACGTATTAGTGTGTCTGAACCACGTATCTGGCTAACGAAAAGCCAAAAGAAAAAAGACTTATCATTAAGTACGTGCTTCGACAGGAAAAAAAGAATGAAACCACATAGGGTTAAAATATTTCTTCGCCGCCTCTGATTGATTGGAGAAAGGGATCGTTCACCTTGACACAAAATCTCAATTTCGCTCACAAATCCGGTAGGTGGGCGCAAAAATGATTTTCTACTAGATTCCGTCTTCTAAAATCAGTGGTTTGGTCATTAGGTGAAAATTAAAATCCAGTAATTACGTGGATCAATAGGGGAAGCATGATACGCTATCTGAGATATTTCCTCAATATTGCCTCCGGGGAAGGAGAGGAGGAAAATAGATCTCACCTTTTAGGCAAGGCTCGGCGGAGCAAGATGTCGAAACGAAACCATTACGGGTACTAAATAAGTAATAAGCATCTTTCCGCACATTTAGAAAGAGTTGGAATGAAAAAACGGGAAATGCGAGGTATTTTTAGCAACAAAATTCGCAAATGTAAAAAATTTGGTGGGCAAGCCAATTGAATTGTCTCGTTTACCAATGGATTTGGGTGGGAAACAACCCCATTGTAGTCAGTAAGCAATTTTCAAAGGGCTGAGATTGCATTCAGTGTGCATGCCATTAGCTCAAAATATATGTATGATGACGGTTTTAAGGTACTCGTATCTACAACGGTATACAATAATTTGTTGAAGGAAGAACAACTTTCTAATTGAATAAATACTTTCCGCGCAAATTATTTAGCAGAAATAACATAACCAAATCCAAACTTTTAATAATATCAATGCATTAATAAAATGTTTTATTAAATAACAATTGGCTTCCAAAAATTAATTGTATGCATCGCAAGAATACATTGCACGTACATTTATAGTAATTTCTATCACTTTATTTTTTTACGGACATTTCCTTGGCTCGAATAACTCCGTAGGATTCCTTCGCAAGCATGCCAAACAGTAAAGGAAAGATTGTTGTCAGTTCCTAAAAGCAAGGCACAAGTTATATACCTATATTGCTATACAAAGCCCCACATTGCAATCATTTAAGAGTAAAGAATTCCCTGTAGACCGCATGCAACATATTGATTTCGGTTCTAGACCGCTTGCGTCATAAATACCAATTTAAGCATAGCGATAGTTGTAGAAATCACGTTAATACACCTAAAATTCAAATAGGAGAAATGACCGGAATGAATTAGCCCGGAACAATTATGAACTTCAACACGTGCAGGGAAAGACGCAGGTGCAGGCATAAGATAGTCCATGACGCGTATTTGCGTTGCAAAGGGAATCGGAATCACAAAATTCATACGTTTGATGGTTTTTGAAAGGAGAGACAATACGATGTGAATAAATGCTTGGCGGGGAAATGAGAGGAGAGTTGAGGGGAGCGGACGAAGGAGGGCCGTGGGAGGGCAAGGGGAAGGAGAGAGGGGTAAGAGAGAGAGAGGGAGAGTGAAAGATAACTAACACCTCTTAATCTTCTCGCGCAAGGAGCTCATGTCGACGTCGTCGTCAGCGAGATGACGTGTCTTCCAGAAAATTGAATATCGAATTACACCGCGGGAGCTCCATAAGTGCGCCGAGAGAGCAGCACATGAAAGAAGTGGTGATGACGGCGTTTCCATCGGCTTCCATCGGAACGAGGACGGCATCGCAGCGAAGACTTTGAAGGATTCTATCAAAAAAGAAGGAGGCTTTAATGGATGTGGAAGACTCAAAACCGGGAGTTAAACCCTGCGGCCGTCGAGATCGGATCTCTCTCTCAATATCGGAGAATGTCACGAGGCAGACGATCCCCAAAACGTAAATAAATATAGACTTTGACGTCGGCCTCATTGATATTGTGATAGGCACTTTGCTGAGCAAAAAAATTTAAAAAAGCTAAGTTTGAGTCCCAAGACAATCAACCAAGTTTCGCAGCTTTCAAAGTTATTCCGAACCAAAGAACTACACAACTGAACGAAAACCGTTGGATCACGAGGCTCTAAGCATTCGCGCATGAGCTGGGAGTTGAATCCACGACCTTCGTGCTACAGCTGGCAAGGATTTGACAGTCACAGTAACTCCGACATTAGAGATGTACATAAATAGCAGAATAAAAATCTTGTTAATGATCCACAAAATTTCATTATGAGGTGCGGTTATGCGAGAAAAACCATACGAACAATTCATAGGAGCTCACGAGAAGATTCGGATAACGCTTCGCGAGACCTTCGGGGATTTTCAATGCCGAAGGGCATTCAAAATTGGCCGTGAAAATGTCTCGTATCCGCCGGACATTTTTTACTCTCGTTCTTTGCACCCGATCTTTCCTTCATCGCCTTTGATTTCCTCTTAATTTTAAAGAACGACGCAGCCAAAGTAGAGTCGACTCGCCTAATGCTCTGTCGTTAAGAGAAAGACGATAACAGGCATACTTCCGAAGTTTTTTTATTCCATACGGAGCTCATATTCACCATCAGTTGCCAAATATGTTTTTGCCGAAATGTCAAGGTTTAAACTCAACAGCAGCAGGGATTATTTCATGGTTTACTGGCAGAGGTTCTGGTCTACAACGATCTTCAATGGGACTTTTTTACATGCCAGTTATTTCTGAAGATAAAATACCTAAATTGCCAAGCAAGCTCTAGTGTAAAAATATTGCGTAATATATTCAAAAAATATTTTTGTGTACCTTAAGATTGCGAAATGTTGAGATAGCAAAAGTCGAAAGCGATCCAAATGTCAAGACAATATGAAACAAGCTCTGCTGATGAAATCTTTAGAGTTTCAAAGGAAAACTTAAAGAGTATATTTAAAAAACAACTGAATTAAGCAATTCCTACGATTTACGATTCTGCTCTATGAAAATTCGGTCACTCCGCCGAGCTAATTTACTTCCAACGCTCACTCTCTGTCAACGCATTATAGGCTCAAGCACTGTATCAATTGAAAAAAATTACGACTTCATTATTTCAAAGAGAAATAAATACTCGTTTTGAATTCCCTCAGATAAATGCACAAAATTTTCAAGAGAATTCTTACGAGGGCGTAAGAAATGAATTGAAGAAGCGTTAACTAAAGCGATATTAATCGGAAGGAGACGAAGTTTTTTTAAGGTTTTTAAAGGAATAGAGTCGAGGAAACGCATAGATTTTGGTAGCAATCAATCCATCGGAAGGGGGTGCATATTATAAGTCATTTTAACGCTGATATCCGTTAATAATTAATTTTTACGATACCATATTATAAATTAATATAATATAAAAACTGTTCTATAATTTTCTTCTACATGCCTTATTTTACCGTAATATTACCGCTATAACCAATCCTTAATCCAAGCTTTGTTTTACATAACGCGAATATTTATTAACGATCCACTTCCTGTTTTATATTCAGAAACATTTGTCGCAGGCATTTCTGTCGTAAGTAAATTTTAATTTTTTGGGCCGTTTTCCAGGTATTTTAAGCATATAAATCCTGAGTTTCGAGCTTATTGAGGGAATGTTTAATTATTTACCACAATCGTTGAATGGTTATTCTAGAGATGTTCATAAATAATAAAAGTACAGGAACATGAAATTAGATGAATGAGAATGAAATTTTGTGTGAAAAATGTGATGCACATTTTAAATCATTGTATGCCTGTTGTTATTATCTCACTGAGTATATACCTTGAAACTTGAAACTTTCATTCCTCTAGGAAACTGACCCCGTATTTAACCCAATCCCTTCTGAGAGGCCTACCTTAAATAGTCTATAAAGGTTTTGTACATGTGTATATTACCTTGCAAGCCATCATGTTGACGATTGGCATAGGGTAATTTGATTTTCTCTGCAAAATTATTATTTATTGGTTATACGATTCCTTTACACCGTGTGAAAGATAGTACGTAGAATCAGATTCAGGATGATATAGCTTGAAATATTTTTTTTTAGAGAAGATGACAATGCTCGTGTAACCATTCTCTGCAAAAGCACTTTCCATTTAATATTTCTCATACTTGCTTATAGTTAGCCATTTCATTCTTCCGTTAAAAATGTTTTTATATTTCTCCACTACAATGCCCCTTATTCTATAGTTTATAATCGGAATTTGGAATAGCTGGTATCGCATTGATACAAATACTTTCGGTATTATTTAACGATCTTTAATTTTTGAGGAGTGATATGGACGACCGTACGTATTATTTAATATTGCAAAAATTATTAATCAATAAGTTATTTCAATTTCACGCGAAAAGTGTTTTATACTTTACTTATCAGAAACTACTCATTTAAAGTTATTTCTACAATGACTGGAAACAATTCTGTACGCATGCATACCTACTGATAATGAATAATACGACTCAGGCGCTACGTGAGACAGCATGTTTCAAATAATGATCATTTCCAGGCTATTATTTCAACCAGCCTCATTGAATGACGTTACATAAATGCCTAATAGTCAATCAAATCCCGTTTACAAATGATTAAAAATTCCCGGTAAAGTATATAACGAGCGTTTAATGAATGTGCTATATTCCAAACTGATGGCTTATAATGCTCCCCTAACCGGAGATACAGGTATAATCGGATAACTCGCAATATCCCCCAACACCTGCAGGTTAGGCTGAAGTGCATATTCATCCTCAGGCCGTTATCTCAATAGGCGTAATGCTTTATTTGAATAATAACGCAGCTGGAATCATTAATCTTGAACGTGGAGAAATATCTAAGGGTCATAAATACATAAATATTATGCATCAGTACGCCATGATCTCACGAGGATAAACTATACAATAATAAACCAAAGTGTAATGACAGTAGCGAGAGTTATATGGCAGCTATGTAGGGCATTCAGATTTACTCAAGAAAATTGTCATGGCGACACAACATATTTAATAGATTTGACCAAGGTTATCAGTAAATGCAAAGGGAAGATTTGACGCTACATTTAACATAGAGGGTGGTCTCCCTACTTACATATAACCAATGGTTGCAGTTCAACTCTTGCGAACAGACTACAAATATAAAATCAGAGCACGATGTCTTACAGCCTATAGATTTAACATCTTTCTTTTTTCGCTAGCAATACATGATGACAGTAAAGGAACTCCAGATTTAAAATAATAGGTCCTCTTCCTAATCCCCATAAGTAATACACCCCTAACCAATTGACAGCTTTCCCCTTTCGTCGATGGATCGCAGGGATAACGCGGAAATGCATATTCGCTTATTTCAATCTGAACCGGAGGGATCACAGACAATTCATACAAACGCAATCTATGTTTGAGAGAAAGAGAAAAATCGGGGCGGATGCGCAAGGAAACCGATGAAGTTGATTGTCCCGCACACAACTAACTGCGCTATTTTTTTAATAGAAAGAGAAGCATGAAGGCAAAACAAAAAGAGTAAATCATTATCACACATGCACACACCGTCATTTGCGCGGAACCTACCAATTTGCTGACTCGATCCCGGAGAACGTTCCAGGAAATAAGTCAAGGCGATAAAACATTAATAAGCTATCTATAATGACACCGGACGAGCAGCACATTACAAGTATTATGCATGTAACACATTTTATACGCGGTTTATCACGTGCGGTGCAATGTATATTCGTGGAATATAGCAATTTTGTCTTATTTAATTTTTTCAATATTATGTTTTATTTATGTCGAATATAAGTACGCATTTAAAAGAAAAACCTAAATACAATATAAAAGTAGACATAAAAGTTGCATTTATACTGGTTGACTAGCCTTTAATATTTGTCCATACTTTGACGTTTACGTTCTTTTCGGATTAATTTTAGCCAAAAAATATATAAGTTGATATTACTCTATTAATTCATATCCTTGTGTTCTTATAATGACGAATACTAGAAACTGGTAGTTAAATATGACGTGGAACAACCAACTAGGAGTTTTCGTTCAATTCAATGGCCTGCTTAAAATAACAAATTAGCCATGAAATTGGAAAATCCGCATAAAACTTTTCAAGTTTTTGAGGCCTGTAGGACATAACTGTAGGAATTACTCGCCACTTCAAAATCAAAGGAATTGGATTCGCCCTTCAATTCGCGAATTTATGGTTTCCCCGGGTTTAGGTATGCATGACCCTCCTCGTTATTTACACTTGCATGAGATCATGAGATAATGATACAATGTTTTCTTTGGTCGTCATTAAATTGAAAGAAAGTCTATACAGGTTCATGACTAAGGGTTGAGGGAAACCAGAAAGCCTTCATACGCATTGATATAAATCACAAGAGACCAATGCATCCAATAGCTAATGTGGGGAATGGGAGGAAAGTAGGTGCGCAGACTTCTGACAGTAAGACAAATGAACTAGGAATTCCAAGCTATGGGATAAGACAAGGCACTGTAGTGAAAATACACTCGCCATTTAAGTCAAGGATCCCGCATTGAAAGTGAGAAAACTCTTCAATTTATAATCTCGTAGATATCCACGTAGCCCAGATGACTGCTAACTGCGATCGTAGGTAGGTCAACTTGTGATGATTAAAAAACAGGTTTTAGTTGAAATCTCGCATTTAAATGTGATGCACTGATAAAAACCCACCAGAGCTTTCATAGCAGAAGAATATATGCGCATGAATTAAAATAAAAAAAGAATTAAAGGGAGAATTAGAACAACAAATTAACGCATAATATGCGATGAAAAATCCAAAAGTGGGAACAATACGACCGATAGAACACGAACCACAAAGATTACCGATTTTTAATGTTTTATCTGATGCGATAACCATACTAACCCCGATCATTAATACCTTAAATAACAACATTATTAGAGTCAACCTGAAATTGCATACCGAATTTTATTTGGATACGTCACATTGAAGAGTTTAGTGTATAGAGTGAAGTAAAAGTGCTTGGTAAACAAATGGCACTTTTGGTTCGTTCAAGGGTATCAGAGAGCAACAAATCACATTGAACTGGAAGATGCAAATTACCTTAAATAATGGTGAAAAATGAATCTGTGAAAAATTCACTCTTTTTATAAATTTCAACTTCTTCCCTATGCAAGTATGACATGATGCCTATCAACCCACATGAATTAAAATGTTGATCCTCATTATTACTAGCATTTAGGGGTTAGGTGGTAAAAGAGACTCCATTACATTCAATGAAGAACACAATGTATCTTTCCACTGCTTTTTATTTACGTACAACTAGTTTCAACGCTTAAGCGTCATCATCATGTACCGATGATGCACCGATGATGCACCGATGATGGTACATCATCGGTACATCATCATGAGGTATGACTGTCATATCATCGGTGCCTGATGATGACGCTTAAGCGTTGAGACTAGTTGTACGTGAATAAAGAACGGTGGAAAGATACATTGTGTTCTTCATTTAATGAACATGAACTTCCATAAAGTTGAGCCAGGTACAATTGAAGACTACATCTCATTACCTTAGTCTCGCCCCAATATAAAGACGACTATCTATAAATATATCTATATCAAACTAGAAAAACAACATTGCAGAAGTGATAGAGTGATAACAAAGAGACAATTACTTTCAAAGTGTAAAATTTTTAAATTCTAAGAAACTGCGGCATGTGCCGCGATAGCTTTGATAGAGTCATCCGCTAATGCCAACCAAAACTTTTTGTTGCAGGCTGCGTTTACCTCATTATTATTTCTTTTGTAAAAAGTTAGTTTTCATGAAGCTACTGGTACATTCTCGGCGTACAGAGTTAGTGATATGTTCTCGGGAACCCCGAGTGAATTCCACTAAAAAAAGATTTTCATCTTAGTATAATTTTTGGTTTCATTTAATTCCATTAAATAATAGCACTTGTATGCGGTCAATAAACACACGCGCGCGTGCGAGTGTGCGTGGGTCGCGGCAGTCCAGGGGGTAGAGCGTTGGACTACTACCCGGGTTCGATTCCCGGGCAAGTCTCTGGGCACCTGCAGCTCCATGTGATTTTTCGGGTGCCATATCTTTCTGGGAAAACATAACCGGCACAGGCAAAGGAACTGGCCCCCCTACCCTGATGTGTGAATTTCACACGTCGTCGGGCTTAGTACTGGGTGAACTCTACCTTCACCTGCAAAACCGACCTTAGGGTTGATTGTGTTTCTGGTTTACATATATATATATATATATATATATATATATATATATATATATATATATATATATATATATATATATATATATGTATATATATGTATATATATGTATATGTATACATATATATATATATATATATATATATATATATATATATATATATATATATATATATGTATGTATATATATGTATATGTATACATATATATATATATATATATATGTATATATATGTATGGGGAGTTGTTTCATATTCGTATATTTATGAAACAGCTCCCCAACGCCATCTTCTGGCCAAAGAACAGGGGCAACCACTTTTCCCTATTCTTGGCCAAAATCATTGGGCAAATTTCAGTGTAAATTGCGTTTTCTCGATAGATCAATGGTTAGAGCATCGGTCCAGCAAGTCCAAGATCCGTGGTTCGAGCCCCGAAGTTTTTTACTCTGGTGATCTGCTAGATTCCACCTTCCCTACCATTCCTGTCTTCGTCTTTTATGTGTTCCTTTCCCTTTTCCTTATATCTGCATCCATTTGAATGAATATATGTTCGCCATGTGGTGGGTTTTCGAGTTGGAATGTGTGTGTGTTTATCGTTACGATAAATGTTGGAGATTATAATCATGCAGGAAAGAGTTTGCTATTTACTACACGTTGGAAATAATGACAGGGTTTATTATATTTAAATTAACATTCAATTTATGATCTAAGGAAATTGGAAATGTGCTTGGAATCTCACTTCATTTTCCACCGTCACATTCGATAAATAATTGGAAGACTTATCGCAGCTCACTAGAAAACATTTCGACCCGAGAAATAATAATTTATTTCATTTATCCAGCTGCGATTTCCTCGCATGGTTCGGTATTAATATTCAGGTCAGGGAAAACATCAGAGGCGCCTACTTGAGCAGAGAGAACACTTGAGAGAAAAAAGTAAGGTTGCTACGCGCATCGCAACGTTCCGGGAAGGGAGGTTGAGCTTTTTAAACGCAAGGGTTTTGAGGGAAGCAAATACAAAAAAGTGAAAGGACGCAGAAAATAAATACAAGCATGCGTGTTTACATACGTGATGGCCGTTAACTTTTTCGCGGTCTATGACCCGGCTCCGCGCCACCGCCTGACCTAGTCGGAGCCGCAATAAATGTCACCGCCGAGTTGATCGTCGGGTACAGCGAATCGGCCCTCGGCGAAATTGCCCGGGAACGCCTAAGTCATCCATGAGGGCGCTCGCTCGTTGCGGTAAATAACGAGCCTCCATCGCTCATTTCTCGCGTGCCCCCCTCGCAGTCGATGCCCGAGGCTCTAAGGGTGAGAGGCAGCTCGTCCCGTGCCTCGACGGTGCATAAACAAAGCGGATTAGTACGTAGTAGTGGTTATTAAGGGAGGGGACCGACAGCTGAGGCCCTTTGCGCAAGAAATTAAAGCGGAATGCGCGGGACACTCAGTAGAAGAGTAGGAAGACACCCGCGGTGGCGCCAACCGGCGGATGCGTCTGCCGTTATCCCCACGCTTGGGAACGCGCGGAGATGTACGGGATGCTGGCTTGGAGGTGGCTGGGATTGATTAGAATAAAGTTTTGGACCCGTAAGAATTTCCAGTCACCACCCCAAACGCCATCCTTCACATCATTTGCGGGATTCTCAGTTTCCATTTATATGCCTGATGCTTTCTACACTCATTAGCCCCTTCTCGAAGTGCATCATGTATGTTTAGCGATGACTAAAAAATCATTGCTTAAATTAATCATACGCGTGGAGGGAAATGTGTCTGGGGAGTGACACTAAAAGTAGGAGCGGGATTTGGAATGGTGGTTGAGAAATCGTGGATATACTTTTAGTATGAATGTACGGGACTGTAGTATGTGTATAGTAAGCCTGTGTATCGTAGATATCCACGTATAATAGTACTTTTAGTGTTTCCAATGGGTAACGCTGAGCTACCAATCGGAAAGTCTGAGTTCGATCCCGGGTGACGCCTTCAGGCAACCTCAGGTCCACCCAAGCTGCTTGAGTCTTCGGGTAACAGATCTTCCAGGAAAGCCAAAGGCGTCACAGGGAATGGAACTCTCTTAACGATGTGTGAACTTCACACGCCGCTGGGCGTAGCATTACGAAAGCTCTATCTACCCTCACCAATCAAGCTAGCCTTTGGGTTTATGGCTATGGACTTGAGAAAAGAGGCCTTATTAGTGTTCAGGCGCACAAGATTTTTCAACATTTAGACGTCAGGTGCGTTCCTTTTCCAATTAGAAAACAGGTTTCCTTCGTGTGTACTGACTCCTGATATCCGAAACATAAAGTTCATCTTGGCAGTGTTTGAATATTATTCTGATTAATACCAACTGCATTGAGAATTTACTACATTTTCTCCGCCAGAGTTTTGCCACTTGCCGTAAGGAGAGATTAGCGAGCTGGAGGAGAGCATAATCTACCGAGCTAACCATGACAGATTCGAGAGGCAAAAATCCCCTTCACTGCCTATCCCTTTCGCCGTTCTATGCATACATATTTGCGACTAGCAATGTTGGACGTGGGTTTTGAGGTTGTTAATTTAATATACATAAAAATGAATACTAACAATATACGCAAAGCACCGTATTGTACGATGATAATTCTAATTTCTCAAAAAAACTACTATTATTCCAAGCAGAGATAATTACTTTCACGATTATCACTTTTAAAATCTTGTATGCAGTCGAAAAACTCTTAAAAGTATCGTCAAAATACCTCGCGATATTATCAGTGCATGAATTTCTTCATTAGGATTTGAATCCATTTACAACAAAATAATTTCAAATGGTTTAATACACTTATTTGACAGCAATTTTTGCAAACGGCAGAATAAGGCAGAAACACCTATGGTGAAGTATAAACCTCCCCCCCCGTGTATATATGATATCGTTATCACCGGCGATCGACGGATTTCGCACTTATCTCGGAAATCGAAACTTTTGTGGCGGTGAGCAAAATACGTCGATAAAAAAATACTATTTATTTTTTTAACCATCCAGGTAGGTACGATCAAGTCATTGAAATATCGACAACTTTTCGCAATCAACGAAGATTAAAGAATGACCCGGTTCGGCACATGCGGCGCGTGGCGCGTGGGGATTGAACGAAAAAATAACAGGGTTCTAAATTCGCTCTCTCGCGGCGTGATAGGCTTATGATCGAGGGAGAAAATCCCCTCGAGGGTCGAGTAGGCGGTTCTGTGGTCGAGGGAGGGCGTGGCCGTGGGGAAGTGGCGGCCAAGCACGCCTCTGGCCTCGCAGCTACTTCAGAGTGCGGATCCTGGACGCAACAGCGGTACACACTGCTACATTGTGGATATGATGATGGGGCGAAAGCGAAATTCGGCTCTCTCCTTTAGCAAGTGACCCGAGCAGCGGGAGAGGAGGAATATATTAGGCGAGTGCGAGGAGGGCGGGGGGGAACAGCAAAGAAAATAGAGATGGGCCAAGGGTTGTGCGGTAATCATTTTCCATTACCGACATTCCATGCATAACAAATATGAAGGAGGCAACGATATATTGGCGTGGTGAATAGCTTCGGGTTTTTTATTATACTATCAATTGATAACATGCTCATTATTATACCCCGCAAGGTTATAATGTTTATTTACGCCCCAAATAGCGTTGAATCCAACTCATCTACGTAAACATCTAGAACATGACCCAAATTTTTATAGTTTATATCGTCATTGTCGTCTTAATTGTGCATAGCCTATCTCATCCAATTCGCCAAATAGACAATTCATCTACATTTATTGACGTTCAAGGAATCTTTTCCTTTAAATTGGCATATTGGTATGAACGATACGAATTGATATTAACCATGTTTCTATAGGCATATCGATATATCCTACAAGCCAACTAAGCTATGCTGATAAATTTCATCGCTGCGTAGAAACTATATTCTTAAAAAAAACTTTGAGTCCATACCTTCGATTATCTCAATTTTTCAGTGCGGCTCGACGATGCTGAAGTAGATTTCAAGTTTGGCTGCGTGCAGTTGTTTCGGGGATGAATATTTTTCTCGCAATGCAGAAATCGTTTGGACTGGCTCCTTGCGATTCTCACGGCGAGAGAGACAACCAGGCCACACATTTATTCATACGCATCCGAAATCGAGATCGACCTCATTTTCGTTTCGATCCGGAGAAAAATATCGGGACCTACAGTGAAATGCACGTGGTTCTCGCGTCGTGCTCTCCGCCACTCTTCTTTTAAACTATTTAGCAATTTGCAAATATTTTACATAGCATACTTCACCTGAAGGTCTTGGGGGAAATAATAGTGCCCATAGTTAATCCGAGGCCGTTTAAAGGAATGCGCGGATTCGAACCGTTCCAATTCTGTGAAATAAGTTACATCGAAGGGCATTTAGGTTCAGTTCAGAAAAATGCAACTTCAAATTATAGAATGTCATTAAGTATTCGATCCATATTATTTGGGTTTCGCACATAAAAAAACACTCAACAGAGTAGTCTTTATTTGTTTGATCGGTCGAGGCCATGAAGTACCTCGTGGATAAACTTACATGGTGGATGGCGACGAGTTCAAAACTGGATGTCCTGATCATCCCCAGCTGAACCCGAACTAAGACATATTCAACGAATTATGATTTACTGGTAACTTCATGAGGGTCAAGAAGAGTACCATATCCATAACTCATCACATTGTGAATGCGTAAATGTTTTTGTGGATCCCTTCAGTCCGTCCCTGATAATCTTTCCATAAAGACACGCAAAAGGGAATTTTGAGGGGAAGTTCAGGAATATCTGCAAGCTAACCGAAACGGTAGTATATGGCAGATTTGTTATGGACGTATGCAAGTTCATAATACTGCCTATCTGGGGGCGTGAATTTTGTAGGCAAGCGAACAGATGCAAACAAGTTTGCCTATTATAGTGTGTGGAAAAGATTCTTCGGGGTAATTTCGCGCACCCCTTCCTTGTAGAGGGGGTTCTCTCACTCAAGCCCCATCTTCCGATCACCAGTATTATTTGGACACTGTTTTCAGCTTTTGCTCTAGGTTTTAAATGTATGTACACTATCTCGGACATTGCAATTCACTTTTGCGTTTGTTTAACGTTTCAATTAAAAAAATTGACGAATTGTGATTCCCGCTTCAAGGACGGGACGTGGTGTTTGAATATTTTTGGCTCAGTTCACTCTTAGCCGGAAGGTTCTTTTCAACGCGAGCGAGCATTAGGATGGAGGGAAAAAGACGGCCTCCCCTGCCTTCTCTCCTTCTTCTTCCCCTCTGGATTACTGTTTCTGAAAGTCTTCCCTACCCTAAGACTGCTTCCCTTATCATCCGATAATAACTGGACCCGCCTCTGCAGTAGATTACAGTGTGTCGACCAGATTATCACGAACTGACTACACCCGAACCTATTGAGGCAACATTAGAACTGAAGACGGTGGTTTTTTGCCGGGAACTCAAAATATAACGACTCCACCGGAATATCGCAGAATCGTATATTCCCGCGCATCGTCGTGAATCTATATTCTTCCCCCCCGCCGGTGGACGGACGTTCCCGAGGCGTGGGAACGTCCATTCACACGCGAGAGCAGGACGGGAGAAGGGAAATCAAAATCTGATAGGGGCCACAAAATATTCAAGACGCGGAATGGGGGGGGGACCGGAAAATATGTCCGAGCGGTATCACGCGACGATCCTTATCCCCGGGGGGAGGGGGGGGGGTGTGGGACGAATGAGATACGCAGCTCAGCAGAGGGCGAGCCGACGGTACCTCGAATGGCACGAGGGGATGGGGATGTATTTACGAGGTGCTGAAGAAGGAAATAGCATGCGGCCAAAGATATTTATAGAATGGAAAAGCGCTTAAAACTTCGCGAAATATTATCTTTCGGAGAGCGTGTGAAACAATTTCAATGCCATGCGACGGCAACCGCTCATAATAAAAATATTTATCACATTCATTATTAAATAGATCGACGCCATAACATTAAGTTAATTTGTGTTTTCTAAATAAATTGCTTAGGTGCTCAGTTTTCTTAATAAATTGCTCAGCTGCTGCGACAAATATGGCAAAAGGTGTATACTTAAATATATATTGTATCTCAATGAACTATTTTATGCAAATATTTTTGTACAAATTTTTTCTTTTGGAATATACACTAGCTCAAAATTCAAATTAATGATATAGTATACCCATAGGCACATTTAATTGGTGAGGTTAGAGCTCGTATTAAGCCATATGTAAGGTAAAATTCAAATATCACGGCTCCTTTCGAGTTACTACTAGAAGTTTTAGCTTGAAAAATCAAAGGGCATGATTGAAGATGAGGATGTCCAAATTTGTCTTTATATATACATAACAAAACAGGCTCTTATGTTAGTAGCGCATTAATCTAGTCACTAGACTACGCCAGCGATTAAAAACAAAAATATTTATTTTACGCAGATTAATGAACTCCACCTCTTAATTCCCAAAATGTGGAACTTCTGTTTTTCTACGATTGATTACTTTATAGTGATGATTTTGATATGAAAACAATTTTAATTGAGAATAGCTGTCACATCCTAGTAATTTATGAGATGCAGAGATCATTCGTTAAAAATATGCGCTTGTAAGAAGTAGGGCTGATTCTGCCCAATCCACCTGAATTAAAGGAAACAGTCGTTAACCCGCAGATCGGTAAGAAAAGTCCCAGTCCGCCCAATACTATGCCCAACGTCGTTTGTCATTACACATCAGGGTAGCTGGGCCAATATGTGCCACCTAGAATTTCCCATAAAGATCTGGTACTCGTAAAATCATACAGCTTGGTTGAATCTGACGGTACGCAAAGGTGAACATCCGGAATCGATATCGGCCCCTCCGGTCTGAAGACCGTTAGTGCCTACCACATCCCCGAAATTTAAAAATACAATGGAAATTTATGTATTTGCGCGAAATTATTTTCAAACGAACTTACATGAAAATTACGGTCGATGTTGGGTGCAATTTAAGGCATTATCCTCACAATATATAAGTTTCGTATAATAACTTTCCAGATTTTCCGGGTACCTGAGAGTTCTGGAGTGCTAGCAACACGGAAAGTAAAAACTCCCATATTCCGAATTCTACTTAGCGTTTAAGGGTTGGTATTATGCGAGCTCGGCTCACACCTATCAAACCGACCTTCTGATTGATTACTGTTTAGTCATATCACTTGTAATCGAAAATATGAACATAAAGATCGCTATTGATGCGGAAATTCCAAAGCACCATAAGACGAGTTTGTTAGGTGTTCTTTTTGAAACTTCGAGTTTCGAATAACAGTGACTCGGTCATACACCATTTTTTCCTCTTGTATCTATATCGATAGTCATTAGGAATATGTTGGACAAACTTCTTCGAAATCTATACATCCTTCGAATGTCGATCCGAACGCATTCAAGGGAATAGAGGGAGGGAAAGAGGTAGGGAGAGATGGGAGATAGGAGCACTCGAATTCCTAGAGGGTTCCATTCGAGCATACAAAGGAGGATGGAGCGGCGTTCCTTCGCTGCGGGTAGAGGACAACAACGTTGGTAACATGTGAGATGAGTGCGTCAGAGAATGCGCGGCGGGTGGCAGGGCCAAAAACGGACAAACAGGGCATCGGAATAATAATACCGAGCACTTCCGAGGAGAACTCAAAGCTTCTCTTCCCGCACGTGGGGGCGCAAATGGATGGCATGCCGAAATGTTCGGTACATAACCCGGAGATGGGACGACGTCGTGTCCGCGCGCGGAGTTTACGTTCCGTGCGTGAATATGTGCGATTTGCCGTTGGATGAGAGCCCGATAGGGATAATAACTCTCTCCCCCTTCGACGCAGGTGGGGAACCCGGAGTCTCACGTGGGACGGTATCGCTCTCTCTTGCGTCCGGATTAAAGCTTCTCCGTGGTTTTCGTCTTATTAGTGTTCGCCAAGGGCTTTATTATGACAAGGGAGCATCGGGATATTTCGATTAAATCACCCGAAGAGAAGACCCGTTTGCTGGTTTCCGCGTTTCGATTGATAAATGACGAGAATTAGCAAAAGGAAGACCCTTCCCAACGAGCTGGTAAAATTCAAATACTGGCGATTAAATTTCTTTTTAACGGTTGACGAGTCTCTACCTATAGAGCCATCAGACGGAGCAGCGCTACCCTCCCTGAGTTCGCACAAAAAAGACTCCACATCAAGTCCGCGAGGCTTGTATATCGCGCAGTTACCATACGGTTAGCATTTCAATTAAGCAATCAACCTTCTTAAAAACATGAAATTAAAATTAGGATTTCAGGGTTACCCTTGGGTAAAAATATATTTACATTTTGGTGCATCAATTAAATTTCGATTGTATTCGAAAATCATGATTGAATGCGTTTTTAAAAATGGACAGGAATTAATGAACATTTCAGGTGGATTTTTATCCCTACCACTTAAATACCAAGCCGGTTGCAGACAATATAACCTCCATAATGTTCTTTTGTCAGATTCAAATGGATCTAGCAGACGCCTAAAATAAATTGCGAGCCTGATAATCAAAGGGACAATACCTATGGACTTTCCTAAAAACATATCTTCGACATATGCCTAATTATTTCTCGCGTTTCCCTTTTAAACGTCCTTTGATTTGCGATAAACGTCATGTATTTCTCTGCATGCCTATCCTTTTCCGTGCGACTCTGTTATCTCGAGGCACCTTTCTACAAATGGTTAATGAACTCACTATTAAATGTGAATAGTAAGTACCTTAAATTAGTATGACAAACCATGGAATGACACCATGGACGGAACGGGTGGGCGGATTCAGAAACACACAGATGGTATCAGGCCACCACCAGCCAAACAGCCCCTTGACTTCCTTTCGAAAGGACGGGTGGCGAGTGAATTTTTAAATCTCAAATGAGATATGACGGACGACATATGATTGCTGAGAACCCTTGAGTAAGCTCATTGATACTTTACAACTCTGGACGGCGTCGGACGTGAACTGAAAGAGAAAGTTCTTGACACGCTGAGAAAAACGCGCGCCGAATTCTCTATAGAAAGAAACTACCACACTACACCATAGGTACCGCACGTACGCCTGTAACGCCACTCCATCAACAATACCAAACTCAGTGTTCTAATTTAACGAGTAATTTCTTTGATTTATCGAATGAAACAGGCTGATTAGTAAGTATACCATTGAAACGTTACGGTTGTATTCCACACCGTGCGAGGATAATGTACGGAATAATAAAATGGAATAATTAACGAAAAAGAATGAAAGTGATTCATTCAATGGAGTTGTTCTCTTCAACCGCGTAAAACGTCTCATTTTGATTTTTTTCAACTTGATACATCAACAAAAAATACGCGAACATCTGCGTGATTGCCAGGTGGACCTTTCCATGAATAAATTACTTACAGCACGCATGACGGCGTTATTAAAAAATTATGAAGTACTTTCCACAAATGGATCCTGAAGGGATGTCAATTAAAAACACTGTTATCGGTGATACACCACATGAATCTTTAGGCAAATTTGCAACGAGCCAGAGGAAGTAAATTATGAATAAGATTCCAATTAGAGCCTGAAGAACCAAGACGATTTCAAAAATGACACCTCTCATTTTTCACATTCCACAACCTTCCGAATACAGAATCCTCCCGGGGTGACAACGTGCTTGCGCTATTTATTTGCAAAAGATTGATTTGCTGCTAAATATGCATGGTGGTGGCTCTGTCCCCGGAAGATTATCCCTACAGTTTCCCATTCCTAGAGTGGGCGTATGAAGGCCAATTTAAAACCAATACATCGTGGAGTCAGTTGGATCGGGTCCTAAACTGAATATACTCTGTAGTGCTATTCTTTAACTTGTCAAGACCGAATTAAATTTTTCTGTTCACTATCATTCTTTGCGACTTCCAAGATATCTCGTTCATGATCGAAACTTCTTCGATGCTGACTTTGCATGTCTGTGACTCTGCTACAGAACAGCAGCAAGCAAGTAAGATTTGTCAAGTGCGATGATTTTAATTACAAATCCCCTACAAACACGCAATTCATATGTGTGAAAGAATTAAGAAAATATTAAAGACATTCGCAAAAGTCAACAGGTAGAATAACAAACAAACCCTTCGTTCAATTGCCTGCTTCATGTTACCGTAGAGAAGCAATGTCAGGAAAACCATTTACAGGTATTTAACCATTTACCTGTATGCTAAACCTTGCATAGAGATTCGACACCGAATTTCTAGGAAATTAAGAACCGAATGCATCAAATTAAATGACTCTTAATTTCCTTAAGTATATGAATACCTTAATGTCAACGAACCTATTTGCATCTTTCTACATTCGCACCGGTTAACATTTACATATCTTGGTGAATTTTATTGGACAGAGGACAAGGAGTAACGCAACGTAAACTCAATATGGTACTGGTTTAACGCACACGTATTCCTCAGATTAAGACAGTGAGTGAGTGCATGTGGGTTTGTCTCTCCCTCTCTCTCTCTCTCTCTATATATATATATATATATATATATATATATATATATATATATATATATATAAAGGCGAAAATGGACCCACATATGCCCATTGATTATGAATTCTTTTTTCAAAATCAAAATTTTATCAATAACCTCGAACCGAAGATTGGGACGTAGCATTATACGTCTGCGATTTTTACGGCGAAGATTAAAGATAGCTCTCAGATTAAGGGACATAGCACGCAAGTTTACTATTCTGCAAAGTCCCATCCCCTCGATTCTCCCAATCTCACCCCACTACCGATTCAAGTACGTGTTGGATATGGGCAATATATACGCATGTCGGCTTACGGAACAAGTAGGGGACAGCGCTAAGGGAGGAGGAGGAGAGGGATGGCAGGAATCAGGGGGAGGGAAAGGGAAAGAGAAGAAGGGATATGGAAGCGGGCATTTTGAGTGACCGAAGAAAGGCGCCGGCACCGACGCGCTCCTTGTGAAGCACACCGACGGAACGAGAGCGACCGAGAGTTCGGTCATTGCCCACTTCCTTCCCAGCCATGCACCCACCCACCCACCCATCCGCTCCCTCATCAAAGGAAGTGAGTAAGAGGCGGGGGACGAAGGTGAGGAGTCGACAGGTATATTGGCCCACAAAAATGTGCTGTGTTGGGGATGTGGGGGTGAGGGGTCGAAGGGGAGACAGGAAAGAACCGGCTGGGAATGAGGAGATGAAAGCGAAGGAGTGAGGTTTGTCTGGTCCGGGGGAGAGGTCTGATAAGGAGCGTACACCTCCGCTGCTTCTAAAATGAGTTCAATAAAGTAGACACGGGGCAAATGGTCGTCGGGGAGAGGGGCGCTGAGGACGAAGATAAGGAGCGAGTCGGTCTTGTTTCAGAAAGCCAAACAGTTTCAAAATATTTGTTACATTCCAAAACTCGCTGCAAAACTTAAGGAAAACATTAAGTACATAATTTCCTCCTTCCCATGGACAGCAACCTTTGCGTGGAAGATATTGCGTGTTCTGATGGCACCTAGGCTGATGACTCCTCTGCCAACACATTGCTCCTGGTAAGGTCACTCACGGGATAAGTCGATTGGTGAGCTTCGCAGCCGCCATACCGAGGAAACAGACGGCGTTTGTTTCTCCGTGAGACAGCTGCAAAAGCGTCTGACCACAGTGGGGCGGCCATTTAGAGGCAGTATCACGTTGCATCACTATTGAGGAAAGCCACGGGAAGGGAAACAAACGAGTAAGTGCTAGCTAGCTAGGCATGATGGCGGAGGACGAACTGGTTTACAGGGATAAATCCAAAGGAGGGAGAAAAGATAGCTACAGAGCGCTTTGGAAATGGGATGTTGACAATTGTGATACAGGGAGAATTTTAGACAAGCGAGCAAGGGTTAGAAATAGGATGTTGGACGGAATGAAGGAAGTATGCGGAGTTGAAGTGGGGCTTACTGTAGAGTCGAATGTCAGGTCTGTTTTGTTAGTAGAGGCAAGAAAAAATATCGTTATACCGTAGTAAAGGCTATATCCATCCAAAACCTACCTAAACCGGTAGAACATCATTAAATGCAATATACTCGTAACTAACCTATAACTCAGTAGTTCGAAGAATGCGAGTTCTCAGCGACGCTGAATGTAGAGGCAAAGTGTCAAATGTTCACTTTGCACGTAACCTACAGCCAATATTATCCTAATTCGGGTGTTCCATTCTCATTTCGACCATGCCCAATTATGGCTGAAATTAAATTATCTATTCGAGTATTTGAATCCAGCTTGAAGTGTATTGCGCCCACAGGAAATGGTGTTGCGTACTGGAGGTGAGAAAGAAAATACGAATGTTTCAGTCCTACATTAACTGCAAGCATGGTACAGCACAACTTTCCAGTAAAAATGAAAAAAGTCTCTGAACCAGTCTCTGGAAAAATAAAAAAAACAATTTTTCGAAGTAGCTAATAAATATAATGAATACGCTGATAAGTATGAAGTAACTGAGCATTTGGGAACAATCGGATCAAATTTACATTTTTGAATCATCTTTTTCTTGAAATATTTTCCGGCCGAATTTATTCAATTTTATTTTACTTTTTAATGACTCTTTTCCAGTGAAATCAGCGTACTGATTATTTATGAAATTTCCGAAGATTTGAGAACAATTGGATCCTTATGGATGGATTATGCTTTCCACTTTTTAGCTCTCTCTCTCGCTTTTGGTCGAGTACGAACCACGCATAAACCCAATGAGCTAATTTCCTTTTCTTTTTTTCCAATAATTAATGAATTCACCTTGTTTATCCTACCCTCCTACGTCCGGACGTTATTTCAATTGAAGTCCAGCTACTTTGTATTTTTTCTGATTGTGATTTTTTTTTCTATCGGGTCATTTTTAGAGCTAAGTTCTCAATACTTTCGGGTTGGGGTAAATATTTTAGAGCTTCCGTACCCTAACCAAGGAGCGACGTGGCAGAGAGAGATCGTATCTGTGGTTTTGGTTGGTCCTCTCCGAAGTGAAGGTGAGACTCATGCTTCCGAAGAGCTCCGAATGTGTGCGGAAGGGCACGAGGGTTCATTTGAGCCCACTTTGCGTCGCCCCACTTTGGCGCTCAAGTGGGCACCGTTCCCTCTCATTCCATTCAGCCCGATCGGGAAGAAGTCCCCTCTACTCTTCTTCATCGGCCACCACTGAGGAGAGGACTGGCCAATGGGAGAGGGGAAGAAGAAATGCGAACGATAAAAGGTTTATGTTCCCATGAGCATCTTTGACAGCCCCCAATAAGGACCAGATCCCACTTGTCACAACATCTCGAGATAGGAGTTACTTCTAGAATGACAGCGTACTTAACATTTTTACTCTTTTTTGGCCATATCATAAACAATATTTTCCCGGATATTAGTATTGACAAGCAACTTTGGGTGTTTTTTTACCATTGCACGAGTAAAATATCCATAATAAAAAATCAAAAGTTTCAACCACTAACAAAACAAACTAGATGGCTTTCAGGAAGATAATAGAGGTTTTGGGAAGGGCTTTAAAAATTGGAATGATGGCAACTACTAGTGCTTGGAGTATTTTAACTCGTGAATTTTTTTATTCCAAAGAAGTGCACAATTATGAATAACAGAGATTGTACTAGAAAAAAGTTCTTCTATGATATTTTAACTATCAGTATATTTAAAAATAGCTCTCTAAAAATTCCCCAATCAATTGCGTTTCCTCACTTTCCTGGAAATCCAGTGCAGCGTCGAGAAGTGATCACTGTAAACACATTGAATTTTTTAAATTAATCATTGAAAGGGGTTTATTGTCGTAGCCCTAAGACATTCGATTAATACTGGATCCCAATTTCAAGAATAATCACATCTAAATTCAAGAAAGGACTAGGAGAAAAGGGTAATTATTACGAAAAACACGACACTAGTCAGCCGCTCACTTGGCAAGCGAATGTCATTACGCATTAATTAATTTAAAAAAAAATTAAAAATTCGATGATCAACGGTGGCAGCTTGTATTATGGCATACCATTTTCCCAAAAGAAACCAAATAGGTAATTTTCCACGACACGTACACATTCATTTGCAATGCGAGTTCCCACTTGTATCACTTCATAGTGATACAAGTTCACTTCATGGTACAAGCATTCACTTATACCATGTAGCGGATGGTGATGATGCAAGCCTAATCTGGTTTAGTAGACCAAGATATATGAATACGTGTATTTCATCGGAAATCATCTAACTCACTTCCGCTTACGTGAATGTGCCTTTGGCGCTTTCGGGGATCACATATTTAAAAGAGAGAGGTTGAACGAAATTCACGTCCTCGTCCAATGAACTCAGGGGGAGCTAATTTGGAGATACAATTTGGGGCGAGTGAGGATACGAGACGATTGGATCCAACGGAGCTAGATGGAAATAAACTTGACGGAGAGGGGAAGAGTAATAGAAGATGGGATTAGGATGCGGAGAAGGGAATTGAGGGATGAGGAGAGGAGAGAGGTCAACTACGATAGATGAAGGGAGGGGTAATGGGTGGAGGTGGAGAGAAGGTCGACCAAAAGAGGGGAGACAAGGGAAGCGAGATAGGGAAGGCTAAGACGGCTTATCTTATCTCGGAAAATTTTAGTCGTCTGGTCCCAACGATATTTGGAGAGGAACGGACGACGACTGAGATGAGTGCGGGGAGGGTAGGGGTCAGGATGATGGATAGCGAGAGAGACAGGCGGGTACGACAGACAAAAGAGCGAAGAGGCACATTGAATAGGCGCCTCTTGGGAGCAATGAGCGAGAGAACCCGAATCTCCGTGAAAGTCGTCCGACTGGGTTCTCTACCAACACTTCGATGAAGGACACCGAAGAGTGAACGCCTCCGTGGGAGGACGACCCACACAATTCGGGAAAGGCCCTATGCAAAATTAAAACCGCTGCATCGATTTCACCTCACAACGACGCCACCAATTACATCCGCCTCACGAGTCGCTTTATACCGCCGCGACCAGGACCTTACAACTCAGGGGTCGCCAAGGAAAGAAGTCCATATACGATCCTCGGATGATACGACGGGATATCCGGCGATTAAGCATGAAGTTGGCACTGCCAAGTTCACCCGCGGAAGGAGGCGGGAGCACCGATAAATGTTTCGTTTACCCTCCCTCGATCTTCCGGGGGTGATGCTGATAGCTCACGCGGCGCAATCGTTAATGCTCTGGATTTCCAATTTAAACGAAATCATAGTAAACGACTGTCACACATGCCACTCAAGTTTACGATGGAAAAGATGAATTAAGTTCCGTCGTCATGCGTCGATGTGATGACGTGAAACGCGCGACGAATTCAAATAAAGGACTCCGGTAAAAGCGGCTGAGAGCCGACAGGCATCGGCATGGGGTCATATAAAAATGTTGATAAGATCATGTTAATGCCTTTCATCTACATCCACACCGTACCTGTGATTAGATCATGAGGCATGTGGTGGAGGATGTTAGCTCACCAGTTTTCATTAATTTAATATGCAATTGTTCGAGGCTAAGTAATTTGCAGCTTTGTCCATCTTCCATGGTTTTTTCTTTGTTCAGAAGTTTTTTTATAATCACAAATCCTATGAAAAAAAAGACATAGCACTTGAATCTATGGGTGCTACAGTTTGGTAGCCACACCTTATTTTTTCGTTGGATAGAAATAATCGTTCATATTACCCCTTTAAAAAATTACTACTTTCCGAAGGAAAACAGTTAATTGGGATATATATAAAATACGTAGAGTGGCCAAAAGCGGCCTTTTTATAGAGAAATCACAAAAATGTTCCATGGAAACATCACTTTATGAACTTGGAATACTACTTCCTTGCATGATTTAGTAAAATGATAGTGTGTGCTTCCAGGAATCATCGCTTTACTTGATAACGAAGGTGTTCGATTCCTTCATCGCCAGACACTCGCAGCGATATTAGGGCGCCTAATACGGACATTTAACATCCAAGAGCATCGTGAATGATGCGTTACATTAATCTTTGCGGCACTCTTATCGAAAACACTGACCATCTCCTTTGTCTAAGCCCACGAAGGACGAAATTTAACAATGGACCCCTTATCACTCGCAACATGGGACGGCAATCGTGGTAACGGACGACTAAGCATAATTGGGTACAGGCAATAGCTTCATTGATGACTGAATTTGTTAGCACAACCTAAATTATCCAACTAATCTCAGTGGAGGGTCTCATGGCCCAACTTACTACATCAAAATTCTCTCAGCGAGAGAGGTTGTAGATAGGCAATATATGTTTCCAATAAGTTACAGGACCACTCTCTCCGACGTGTAAAATTTATTCAATCAAGGAATGCGTTACGTACATCGATTTTCCGCTGTATTTTGGTCGGTCAATCAAATCGTTTGGAGGATTTGACAGTGAACATTTAGGGTATTCTCTTGAAGGATTCATAGAACGTGAGGGCCACAGTGCTCGTTTGATTTGGCTCTTTGTCCGTATAAATACGACGTGCGCAAGCATCATCTCGCGAGCAAACGGACAATTGATTCATTCATCTAGACAGAAAGATATTAAGTTGCGTAATCAAGTGGCAACCTGATGTCACTCCAGACGGTCATTCTTTAAGCACCTTTTATCGTATACAATTGCACTCTGCAAGGTCATGACAGGCTCGCCCCCTTACACCGCGGTGGTATTAAGTTGGTCTTGACAGCGCGTAAGGCATCCGTGAAAAGCACACCAAATTGGCCGTCTGGAAGGCACACGCTGCCTACATTATGCAGACATCCGTTTGGACTCAGGAGGAGAATCGCCATCTTTTCCTCCTCCACACAGATGCGACCACGTGACGTGCGCAATCTCCCGTGGCAGTGCTTCAAAATTTCTCGTCCGATCGCCACTCGTTCATAAGCCTAAGATTGAACAGAGAAAAGTGCATCGATCAATCATCTCGAAAACGACCCTCCAAAAACACTGCCGGGTTCTATCATATCCGGAACTCTGTAGGCAGTCACTGGGGGAAGTATTGGGGAAAGTCGAAAACTTACGTCATGTTGGCACCCAATGGCATGGCCTCGCAAGCACACCCGCCTCCCGGAGCGACGAGCTGCGAAATTATCGCATTCCAAGTGCTTTATCAGCCGGCGTATACAGCATAACAAAATTTTGATCTTGCCTCTGTTAACGGGACGCCGGAGAATATCTAAAGACTTGGAAATAGTGCCTACATACTTATACCGGGACGGGAACAAGACAGGTGAACCACTAGTGTGAAAATTTTCAGTCTAATATTTAAAAAAATCTGATGCCACCAGAAAATATTTTCCACATAGCGTTCCTATTCATGACTAAATATAAGGGCAGAATTAAAAATGGACGGTAAATTATAGCATTGCTCGTATGCATTAAGGAAAAAATCGCTTTTCTCCCGCGCTGTATTGAATTTGGTGTTCGCCCAGAAAACAAGCATATACCAATTATGAGGTTTCTAGGGTTATTACACTCAAATTAGCATAAAAAATTGCATATTAACGACGACTTATAAATTTGTCTCGTGACATTAGATAATTGATGAAAAAAACAAGAAAATCAAATACTTTATTCATTTAATAGTTTGAGTTCCACGCTACGAACTTAAATATATCTTGTTTCAACTAGAAAAATAATAATATGATTCTTCACAGAAATTCGTATTGGTTTTATTAAAAACAACTGTCGGATCAACGCTTTAATAAATAGATTTTTTGAGGTGGCGCCAGTATCACGGATTAGAAAAAATGATCTCCGATATTCCGCTTCCTTTAATTTTTTTATACAGCATCTTTGATACACGTTGAACGGAATCCACAAAAGGTAATTTACAGTGGGTGCGCTTTCATCAAAATATAATCAGTTCATTCAGTTTTAATAAACATGGAGAATATACAAGATAGTGCCGCTCGCATCAATAGTTTTTAAGTTATCGTGCCCATAAAAATCTTACTGCATGCACGCAGGGAAAAATTCTGTAAATGGTCACAACATGCTCAGATGAACCCAAAAACGTATTTCCGTTGAAATCCCAAAAGAGAATTTTTTCATGAAAGCAAAACACAATATTCAAATGGAGAATGTGATTGTGCGCTAGAGAACCGAATTGCGCGCTAAGTCACTTAAAAAAACATAAACACCTGAAGTTATCAACACTAAGGTCGATTTGCTGTGTTATGGTAGAGTTCACATCCAATACTAAGCCCAACGGCGTGTGAAATTCACCCATCAGTGCTGAAAAAATTAAAATAAATAATACCCTTAATGCATAATTAATGGACGATTCATACAAGAACTAAACTCCCTCTGTTCACATCAATACCTCTACTCCTGCTCGGCAATTTAGCGACTGCTGCATCCAACCATCTCTTTCCATACCGCCCATTTCTCCATCCTCTCTCCGTTAATATTATGACCAATTCTACTCCCTCTCGTCGACCTGCACGCTTATCTCCCTTTCCCGAATACAATGCTATGTGAAATGGCAATTAGCACCACCCTTAATATTATAAGGATGCAATGCATCGAAACTAAAGCCAAAGTGAATTATTTTATCATGCGGAAGCTTTCATGTTATAATTACCCGCACAGATATCAACGAAAAAGTTATCATTTGCCGTCATCGAATATTATTGTCCTCTGTCTCTGCTGTTATATAAGGATGTGATCTTATAACCAAACAGGCAGAAGTAACATCACTTAAATGCTTTAAACGGCCGTTATTATACCCTGTTGAATGAAAAAGCACAGACATATCGAATTTAGTCCTACTATGGGTTATTCCAAGTGTGAAGATAAATAAAAGCTTTTGGGTAGATAAACTATTTTACATGCGATTCCTGGGTAAATAACATCAAAATAAATGTTTCCAGAGATATCCGATTCCCATTAAACATAAAATCCACCACGAGGGTGAGGCGGACTTTTTTATCCCTCTTCCGGAATGGCTTGGGTTAAAATGGAGACGTCGGAAAACATACTCCAAAATGACATTCCGTATAGAAGAAGCGGTGCACGCGTGCAAAAATTTCTGACGAAACGGTGTGATGGGGGTTCGAACCCCATCCAAATGGTATCTACTACAAGCTCCAAGAGTGTGCGCTGTCGCGTTGTAAAATTTCAGCCACATCTCAGCGACAATTCCGATTACATGTTGTAAGTGAAATAACCAGGAATATAACAAATTTGGACTCGAATCGCCGATTACCCTAGCCAGAAGTGGACGCAAGTTAACAAAACGATTTCGTGATTCTAATTTTTCTATTGACCTAACAATGATTAGCATAATTCCCAAAATATCTTCAGAAAGTGAAGATGGCCAAAAGATAATACGATAAAATAAATCACTGCAATAGTGAAACAACAACAGATATGTCTTTGGGTATAAATCAGATGATTCCCGTCCTCTCGATTGTCAGTGCGCGGGATGAAATACGATAGCATTTAGTACAAATAAGCCATCATAATGCACGCTGATGGGCAATAATATTCTCCATGAAGATATTGAAATAGCGAGGATGATCTAAAGGAAAAAGATGTTATCCGCTGATATTAAAATATATTGAGCGTCAAGTCTCGAAAAGACGAATCAACGCAGAAAATCAATTACCGCGAATAGCTTACGGATGCGAGAAACTGACAAGTACGAATGTAGATTAATCAAAGAGATGACAAGAGAAAAAATTTATTACCCATTATTCCAGCACTGAAACTCGATTCTACAAG
This sequence comes from Hetaerina americana, assembly GCF_022747635.1. Classification (NCBI taxonomy): domain Eukaryota; kingdom Metazoa; phylum Arthropoda; class Insecta; order Odonata; family Calopterygidae; genus Hetaerina; species Hetaerina americana. The sequence goes on from NW_027286985.1 coordinate 76,100,512, forward strand.
TATTCTCGCCCCTCTCGGTACTTTGTCGCAGACCCTTCAGTAGGGAGAAGAACGTAAATAACCCTTCCACACACAAACAAACAACCGACATGGCGTCCGGACTGACGTAAAGTTCTCCTCATGTACCGATTGGAATGCAATTAACAAAAGTGACTCCCACAAACAATCAATCGGGATCCAAACGAGTAAACCCACATTAGTGGATAGTTAGTGGATAACACGCTCTCCACAAGAGAAGAAAGGCTCCATAGTAGCCGAACAATTGGGACTTGCCGTCGACTACCTCCCAAAGCCGAAATACAATGAAATCCTCCACCGAACGGTAGAGTGGTAGCAGATGAAGAAAAAAATGGGAAGATGCGCGATAATTTTTCTCGCTCACCACTCACAGCCAATTTCGAATGCATGCGAACAATTACACGAACACGTTTCACGTGACTGTCCCAGGACCTCCGCTCATGAAGTGATTAATTATTTTTCAGAAATGATGCAAGTGGCCGAGGCAATCACTCACACATTCGAAGTTGAAGTAACCTGGGACAGCATTAATTAATCATGAGGACATTACATTGATACGAGTCAGTAGAGTCACTACTTCGCGATGAGCAAACAAATACAAGCATTTCATGTCAACGGAATTAGTCAAGCACGACGAGCGGAGGCAAATATTAAGCGCGACGTAAATTATTCATAGTTGACATATATCTTTTAGTTCAAATGCGATTCTGGAAAATTCCTCTCAAAAACATGACTCCTATCGCGAAGCCCATTCACTTTTAGTTGCCTTTTTTCAATCACATGGCCAGAACCTGTCAGCGATGGGTATTCAGGTTTCTAAGCAAACAAGCAGAGAATAACAGGCTAGACACAATCAGGCATAAAGAAATAATTGGCACATCCGGAGGTTGAATCTCATTTAAGTACTATAGACAATACGATTATAGGGGCTAAATAAGTTTCAAAGGGGCTGAAGTCTCTTATCGTCAGATGATATATAATGTCTAAAAAAATACATCATTTTTGAAGAACGCAAAGTTTTCGTGGCCAATGAATGGTTCTCTAACTGAGATTCAGGGACTTGTCTCCGATTAAGTGAAGTTATATAATCTGCTCGCACAGAGTTATATAAAGTTAAATGTGCATAGATATAAAGTGGCTTTTTTATTTATATTGAGCTCTTGGAAAACTTCATTTTAGAGCTGATAACGCTTCGAAAGAAACGATTTTATAACTAAGAGCCAACTCAAGGATAATGTGATTCTTCTTTCATGGCAATTCATTGAAACACGCTGCTGGCCGGCAATAAATTATGAGAACGAAGCTAGCGAGCATTTTTATGAGGTCCTGCGGGATGATCAGAGTTATTAATGATGGAAGAATGCACTTTTCCTGAAGGGTATACATTTCTTCAAGATACACTGTGCCAATAAGAAAAAAATCGGAGAGGAACACGTTATATTCACCGACAAGTAGTATCATAACTCTTACCTATCCCTGTGGCGAACAAACTTATTTCAACTAATGATAAAAAAAATCTCCTTCCTATGCCTTCGAAGGATGAGATTTAATGAAATCAAAAGATTAAATCGAACATTGGCATACACCATTGAAATTACACACGAGTAGTTTGGATGGATGGATGCTTTAGCAAAAATGATATTCAAGTACATTGAAATATTATTAGTACAATAAAATACTTTCACAATTAATCAATTAAAAGCAGAAAAAATAATGTTTTCTCTACAAATTCTCTAATTCACCATTCTCCAAGAAATCGATTAATCAGGGTATATTAATAATATATAAATAATATAATAATAAATCGTCTCAATCCTGCCCTGACAGAGTTCTTTAAGGCGAAGATACTCTGCCACTTCCTTCCATGGGTATACCTCGAGACACATTTCCAAATCGCGAAGATGACGATTTAAGACCTCGCCGGACCCATGGGTTAAGGTCGCTCAAGACTAATCAATATTTTTGCAAAATAAATTTCATGAACGTGAACCGATCTCCGTAAGTTCGACAAGAATAAATAAAAAGCCTTCGACAAAGTCCCACACAATACACTGTTACATAAACTTAAATACTATGAAATCAATGAGAAAATAATTAATTGGATTAGAAACTTCTTGTGAAATCGCAAACAAATAGTAGTCATTGATGGGTTGTGCTCAACAGATAGAGATGTAACTTCGGGCGTCCCCCAGGGAAGTGTCATAGGGCCTCTTCTGTTCTTAATATACATTAATGACTTAACCACTCACGTTATTGGCAATCTGAGGTTATTTGCTGACGACACGGTGGTATACAGGGAAATAAGGTGCCAACTAGATCGCGAGCTACTCTCTAAAGACTTTGACACAATCTCGGAATGGTGCAATAAATGGGGATTAACGCTTGATGTAGATAAATGCGCAGTTTTGAAATTTTGGAGCAAAGGAAGCGGCGAACAGGATATAAACTACGAAATAGAGGGTTCAGTACTGACTACGGCCAATCAAATATTTGGGGGTTGTCCTAACACCACGCCTTTCATGGGGAGCACATATCACGACAATAAGCGGATCAGCTTTCAAGAAACTCGGCTTCATAAAACGGGTGTTGGGGAAATGTCATGAAAAAGTTAAAGAGAGGTGCTATTTTGCTCTAGTTAGACCTCATTTGGAATATGCCGCAAGTATTTGGGATCCTTGGGAGAAAATTTGGCAAAAAGAATTAGATTAAGTCCAGGGAAAATCCACTAGATTCGTTAAAAATTGTTATGATAAGAACACAAGTGCGACAGGTCTCTAAAGGGATTTGGGCTGGGAACCACTCAAAGTATGGAAAGAACAAGCGAGGCTTAGACTTTTAGAAAGGTTCAGAACAAACGAGTTTAACGATGACATAAAAGGAATTATAATGGCCCCACACTACTAAAATAGATCAGACCACAAAGATAAAATAAGGGAGATAGATTCCAGTACAGATAGATACAAATACTCATTCTTTCCCCGAACAATCAGAAATCATAATAGAAAGAAACCGAAGTCACTTTAGAAATATTAAAAACATTGACTTCACAAGTCGGAACAAAATTAAACATGGCAAAGATGTTAGGTATACATGCAGGTGCATGTGTATGTAGGTAGGTAGTTTGAGTGTTTGCATGTGTGTGTGGTGTAAGTGTTCTTGCATGAATGAATACCATGTTTTTTTTGTGGATGCATGAATTTGTGGCTTTTGCATGCGGTTTTTCATCTTTTCTTTCTAAATTACGGGTGGTGTCCTGACATCCCCCGCCACACGCCCTTGCGGCAGCTTGCAGGGTATTAAGTAAAGGTAGATGTAGAAGTTCGAATAGTACGCGCGCATGCCTAAACATCACCCGTGGAGTTAAAGTTACCAACCCATTAAACGCTGCTAAATACGTGTTAACAAATACCCTTGAACAGATCCAGACTATGTCATGTTTAAGAGCCATGCGAGTGGACAAGAGGACAAGATTCGAGAATAAAATCCACGGACTCATCTGCGTCAACTATGCGGTCAACTTAAACTATTCTGGTGACAACACATATTTCCCAGATACCACGTACACCCATCTCCAGCAAAAGCCACCGGAGGCGCGTTATGATTAATTGATGCCTTCCATCATAACGATTCCTTCTCTCGGTAAAGTTTCGCAACCGAATCGTGAATAATTTATCAATTAGTATTATGAAAGGTGGCCATTAAAATCTGTTCAAACGAAGCGACTAACAGTCAAGGGGTGGGAATCATCGCAGATCGCGGTAGGGCATATTGTGAGATCAATCGTTACTACTGAAGCACATGGACAGCATTGAATATTTTTCGAGTTTTGGCAAAATTCGAGCCCCGATCGATGCATATTTAACATAGTTTACGGATCGGATACTTTCCTAGGGCCGGGCATCCGATGACGAGGAGTCACTGACGCAAGAAAAGCCAACAGTCGGTGGGGCCAGAAAACGTGATTGCCGACGCACGGAAACGAACGCAACGATCTTTCAGAGGGGCGAACGGAAAGTCACGTGTCGAAATACTCTCTCTCTCAAAATTAAATTAGGATGAATATTTTATCCTCAATTTTCTACAGAATAGTAAGCCGCTAACCTCGCGTCGGGGAAGGAGGAGGAACATTCGTCTCTCGCGGTCCCGCACACTTCCCTCTCCTCAGAGAGGAGGGAGAAGGGAGGATCGAGCAGGGTAAGGGGGGGTGGAGAGGGGGAGAAGGCGGCCGGGAAGATATTACCAAAATTGTACCGGAGCGACCCGAAACCCTCCGCGTTGTCCGAAAGGAAAATTAACCCGCGTCCGCACATGTAGTATGCGCGTTCAGACGGCGCAATCGTTCCCCGATTCTTCCCCTGACACCTGTGGGGGATCACGAGAACCAATTCCCCAGCACGCACTCCCACAAACCCACAAACACAAGAACACACTCGGCACGGAGATATATAAAATTCATTTTCATGCGAAATGAGCAGAGGGGACATGTCCTGTGCCATCAAGTGCCCCGCGGCCGTTCCTAAACCCCCTTTACTCCCACCAATCCAAACCCATCAAATCCCTTTCTCCTCTTACACTCAACCATACACAAGATACTCCCGATGTCCCTCCTTCCCTCCTCTCCACTCTCTTAGCCCCCAAAACATTTTCCCAATCCTCACAAGAGTCCCCAAACATAGGCATTCTTTCATTTACATTTTTTTTCTTCCCTTCACCCACGGGTTGGGAGGGGTCGTGGAACGTTTTTGTGTGTCGTGGTCGATGGGAGGATGGTGGGAGGGGAAGACGAGAGGGACTCGACTGGAATGCAAGAAACCTTACGTGATTGAAATAGGGGACTGTCCCCTGCTCCGACGTCCACCGCCCCTCCAGGCGCACCACCTCTCCCTCCCACAATCCTTCCCCTTCGACCCCTTCCTTGAGAAGGCAACCGAATGGTCATATGGAAGGGAGAGGAGGGGGCGAAGCCCACGAATCCCTTCAGTGGAAAATGGTGCGTCGGAACGAATAGTTCCGCGGGGTAGGGGGCTGAAGCGGCGAGAATGGGGATGATGGCAGGGGTAGGGCAACGTGGATTCGATTGGCAAAGCGAGACAGTGAGAGGGATCGCTTTTGGGGAGGAGCAGGCGGAGCCGAGCGATACACGCTTTCCAGTGAGGAACGATGAAAAAATAATAAAAATATGAAGGTTCCGACGACATATTGATGCGACGATAATTATGAGGCATGAAAGAAACCTGCTCCGATCGTGACGCAAGAGTAAGCCTAAGCATCCAAACTGGTCGGTCCGATGTCCCGCGTCGGATCCCAATTGGCCTATGGGTGTCTGTTTGTGCCCATTCGGAAACATAGAAAGGGGTTGAATTCTCGATATCGGAGCTCGCGTGCGCATCTTAAACGCTGTACGATGAAACTTGAAGGTATGTTAGAAAAGCGTTGTTGACTTTCCTCTGGTTATTTTTTTTAATATCACATTCTCTCGCATTTATACAGTTAACTACAGTCTGCTTTAGACAGCTAAAGACATTTTTCCTGATTTATGGCTGAAGTTTTTTTCTAGAATCCCATACAACAAATCCTCGTGAAGGCTTCTAGGGCTGGGGTAGAACAAGGTTATAGAGGGCCAAACAATGTATGTATGGTGATGTATATACTGTAACCTATACACCAAATTTACTCTTCTGTAAATTTAATTGTTTTTAATTTAGGAAAATTATAATATATCCATGCATCACATCATTATTTATCAATATTATAGTATAACATTTCCATATTTGGTGTACGCGTTATCCTATCTAACACACTAATTCTCAATATTATATATATATATATATATATATATATATATATATATATATATATATATATATCCAAGCTGAGGATATGCACAACACGGCTGCATTGCCATTATCTTCAATGACGTAAGCATATCAATATCCACCACATGAAAAAGTGGACGGTTCCGAACAGATGACTCGTTGTTAAATGTTGACAAACAACGGAAGCCTCAAGCAAAATCAATATTCATTTCGGTAAATACAATAGTGGCAATCGGCATCCAGATCTTAGGTCATTAAAATATTAATGGTAGTCCCTTTATATTTACTGTAGTTCAGCTCTTGAAACCCATTTTACAGGACGGACAGTCTTCTGAGGCATTTTAGGGCCATACATACGTGATGCCGCTGATCAAGAAACATACGCGTCGCCGCCCGATTTTTCATCGGAGAACACGTGATATACCAGTCCAAAGATGATTGTTCTCCAATTTCCGAATTCCAAACACGATATTAAATATCCGAGACGAATTCCACGCGTCGATATTTAATACATCGAGAGAAACGGAATTTTACAAAAAAAATATATTTACTCGCTCTTTCTTCAGTAATACGAATACCCATTGCAACGTGCTGAAAATGAAGTTGCCATCGTTTCCAATTCAAAATAGATGATGGGAGGAACCGGTGTCATTAAAGTGACGGTTGAGGGACAAACGAGGGTCGGCCCGAAGGCAAAGATCATTCCGAGGGAACTTGTTTCCTCCGACCACTCAAATCATTGGCGAAAGCACGTCGGCCGATTACGATGCCATCGGGCGGAGGCGGTAGAAACCAAATCGGAGCTGAGACCAATGTTCGGAAAGAGCTAAAAGTAAACTGATTCAAAGCCTCGATTAGCCAAACATAAATGAACCACCTAAAGGAAATGCGCAACACTTTAAATGAAGTTGACCAATGCACATTCCGAGGCATATCAGAGAAGTAAATTTGTCTAGAGGATCAATTTTCCGTTATATTCATCATTGTCGCGAAAAACATCTTCATTCCAGAATTTACTATCTCAAAACAGATTGCCGAAGGTAGCATAATCTAGAGATACTATCAGCTGTTCACTATATGAAATAATCCCAAGTTGGTGAAATGGAGATTAAATAAGTAAAAAAACCCGATTATATTTACGTATAGGGAAGCCTTTACTATTTCAGTCAACTGTTGTATGATTTATATAGGCATATATGTATATGCAAGATTTTTTGGTATACCATTGAATATATATTTAAATGCAAGTGTGAACTGATAGTCGGGTATTTATTTTTGGTTCGCTGCCAACCACCTCCACCATATGCCCTTTCGGCGGCTTGTGGGGAATCGTTTAGCTGTAGACGTGAGGTCACAGCTCACTACGAACATGACATACGAGCATGATTCGCGCATTAGCACACAGAAGATCCATTTCCTTACCCTTTGTTATCATAACATCTCCGCCACATGCCTTTGCGGAAGATGGCGGGGTATTTATTTATTTATTTATCGCCTTAATTGGGCGAGGTTGAGACTAATAGTCCCTTCTGCCACCTAAACCTACATTACAGATATTGCATTGAAGACAATCACATACAACCAAGCCCTAGATGGAGGGAAATCCAACTAGGTGGGAATCGAACCCACGACCTCTGGGTTGGTAGGCGAGGACGTTACCCCGAGGCCGGCGGGCATCATAAAGATGCAAATGTAAATGATTTTCCTCAAGACGTGATTCGAACCCAGGATCCTCCGTTCAATAGTAAATCTGTTAACCTTCTAGTCTACGCCATGTTCTCAATTAAACCAATGCGCAAAATATATTATGAAGTGAAATTATTGCATCACAATCTTCTTTTGGAAGAAATTCTTTGACTCTCTCTGAAAAGGATATTGTGAAAAGCAGCATATTTTAACGTAGTCCAGAAAGTAGTTGTTAAAGGAACATTCGACAAGTGCTCACTGATTTAAAGACGTATTAAATAAAAGGTAGAAGGCCGAAGAGGGCATCTTTAAAGGTAACTCGAAATCCTGGGGACAACTTCGCGCGGTGCCATCGCCCCGTCATCAAACTTCCAGACATACTCCCCCGGCACGACCACGCCAGAACGAGGCGCCGCCAAAATTTTACGACTCCGATTTAATCTCGACGACATGCCTCGATTCCCGATTACGATGCGTCAGCTTCCGTCGCCAAACAGCCTCCATTGCACTTCCCTTGACGAAGCACTCTTGCTAGAGAACCCCCTGAGGATGACCGTATGAAGAAAACAAACGTTTATCAAGCAATGCACGCATTACCCAAGCTGTGACTCGAGGTTAGGGACACGTGAGGGTAGATATTTTCCGTACGATCCAATGGTCCACTTGCCATGATAAGGGAATATTATCTAATAACAAACCTCGAACTTTGCAAATATATCGTCGATTTTTTTCGGGGATCATTTTATAATCTTGCTATTCAAACCATTCGATCAATATGAATGATAGAATAATCGATGTAATTGTGTAGTGTGAGTTATTGAAAAAAACATTAAATAATCCGGTTAATGCATCTCAGGCTTTTAATCGAAATAGCCGCGGTTATCCGATCTACAGTGACTTCTAAATAGGTGACACATTCCAAATCACAGAAATGATAAAAACTTACTTATAAATCAAATTCCAAATCAAAGATAAATCGAAATCATTAAACAGGGACCGTAGAATAAATATCGGGACTGGTTCCAAAAATCCAAAGTTGTTGTCAAAACAGCGAACCAGTCACGATACTTGTTGTACGGAACCTTTATAAACTAAATCATAGAAATGATTGTGCATCGAATCCATCATGTCGTCGAGTAACCAATCTTATGGAATCTGTAAAATTATAATGCATTTCAACTTCCTGAAAGTGAAATCGTTGCTATCGGTTGAGTCGATGATATTCGATGAGAACATAAACGAGGAGAATCCAACTAGCCTAACCATCAAACCGCAAGCAACCTATGCAAGAGAAAACGAAAGTGAAACGCTCAATGTCCTCTACGATCTAAGTTCGCGAAATAAATCACCGGGAAATGAAAAATTCCAAAAGAAGCAGGGGTTATGGCCAAAAAAAAGGTGATAATATAAAAACAAAATTCGAAACGCCTTAACAATTCAATTATTACTTAATTTATATTACTTCTTAAACATTTATTGAAGCACATTTATATTAGCATAAGGTATACCACATCAAAACATGGACTGACGATATGTTACGTATACAAATGATCAGAAATACCAAATACGGGTACAACTGATACTGTGAATGATGAAAGTCATATATTTTTAGGAGTCATGTGAACGCCGTAAGTGAAAGTGTTCGGGGGGAATTGATAAATGTGGAAAAATATGAGAAATGGTTTAGAATACGAGTGTGGGAGGACGGTGTTCCAAAGATAGACAAAGCTAAAGACTACATCTACACAATACCCAGCAAACCGCCGCACGAGCGTGTGGCGGCTTGCGGGGTATTGAGGTGTGTTAGGACACCACCTGTAATTGAATAAGGAAAAAAAACCGCATGCAAAAGTCACAATTGAATACTATTCACAAACAAAACATGGTATACATCCATGCAAGAACACTAAAACGGACTACTGGAAAGTAATAATTCTGCGGCTACGTTAGTTAACTCTGCATGGCAGATTGAAATCTTTTTGCTTTGGCGCGAGAGAAGGGTGATGTTGGTAAATTTCCATTGCATAAGAAGGCTTCCGAGTTCGTAAAGTGAAAAAAGAAAGCTCTCATGGACGTATTTTCGACGTGAGGGGCTACTCAACCGCATCAAATTTTGGACGAGGGGCAATAAAGAGACTTTCTTCTCGGAGAAATAACGACGCGAACGCGGGTAGGTTGGTACATGAAGCGTTTCCGTGGGATGAGTGGCTGAACATCATGAGAAAAACGAAATGACAGCGGAGTAAATGCAACCGTAATCACACATCCCGACCAGCACCCGAACACCTGCCGCCGCCACATATGGGAGTGGAAGCACGGTGGGTGTATGCTCGTGAATGGACACCTGGTGTGGCCCTTCTAAGACAGTCTACATTAAAGCCTCTATCCTTCATCAGAGAAAATATTGTAACGTAGCACTGATTGAGGAAAATAATCGACCAACTGGAATGATAAATGATAGAAAATCTCTAAAATGTATGTGAAATATCAGAGAAATGGATGAGAAATTGATTGAGCGTGAAATAATAACTCAACCAAAATATATGGGAATAACTGGACAAAGGATATTCCGCATTATTTAGCACGTTTAACATTTTTTACTTTCTCTGAAAGTCTTAGAATTTCAAATTTGTTTAAAAAAAATAAATATTTATATCTTCTCCATTATGATGCTTACAATGATTAACGTGGCGTAATGATATGCCAGAGAAATGGTTCACGGTTACCACTGATTTATTTTTGGTGTCGTTTAATGGTTTTATCTCTTTGAGAATTAGACTTTAAGCCACAGATGTATAATATAATTTAATCAGAGACGTCGGAAGACGGGAAATGAAGAGAGAGTTAAGGTGGTTAGTTTCCTACACCTTTGCATTAGGGGATGCGTAAAAGCATAATAAAATACGTAAAATTGAGCATAATAAATAAGCGGCATATTGAATAATAAACTGCGTAGCATGTCGGATAGATAAACTAAGCGCGTGAAACATCTTCATTCTAAAATATGATAAAATCAATAACACCTCGTTTGGATTGAGAGAATATTTTGAGAATCCAAAAAGGGGAGGGGGGATGAGAGGATTCGCATTTACCCACCCAATAAAATTTCACTCCATGGCGCGCGAGAATACCTTTCGAGTTTCCCCTAGAGAGCATGAAGTGTTTTGAAGAGTGGAAAATCAAATTATGAAATTGCAACGAAGGACTTATTTTAGACGAAATCGAGGTCGATGCCTGATGCAGCGAGTTATTAATTGAGCACACAAACGTTATTATTCAGAGCCACCACTTGCGAGTTTTTAACCTTGTTCTAGCCATGATTTTGAATTGTGCGACGGGAACAAAATGACAGTACACATTTATCAGTTTGGGAGTCTAAAATCTCTCTCAACGAAGAGATTTTATCGACCAATTTAACACCCCAGTGGTCATTTTGTTAAGCTGCCAGGTAGCAGTGAAAGGAGCAAGTTCTTCCGCGGTCCAAACGTAAAAAAGAAATCCGACGTGCTTGTAAAATCGTTCTGCTAGAGGAAAGAAAAGTCGTGAAAATGAGTGCCGAATTTTAATTCCGTCTCTATGAGGAAGGTTTGAGAAGGAATGACAATCTATTTTTTTTATTTTTTCGCACATGTCCCTTATCCAACTCAAGTGACGGCATTATTTAGACCCGATTCGTCATTAGCAAGCCTTGCGGTTGACTTCACAAGTGCGTTTTGAGGCAAGTATTTTACAATTATGAAAGGGAATGTCGTCTAAACGATTATTTTAATTAAAACTGAGTAATGGAATTGCCTAATGAAGTCCATGAGTTAATATCTCAGGTAGCCGTCTTCAGCTCGTATTACGGCCAGCGACGCACGGAACCTGTTCCCTGCTAACAAACGACTGTTTTGGCTGGCGGTTGGTTATAGGTTTTCCGTGAGAATCTGGAGGAAAAAAGATTAAACCCCTATAAAAAGAAAACAAATTAATAATAATGCACTTTTCTTAACAAACCTGCTGATAGCGACAGTTATTCTCAATTCGTCATTACCGATATGTTAAATTTGGGTACATACATAATACTTTTCCAAGGAAAAGCTGGACGGGGATCTCGCACGCTTATTTTAATTCCAGTCGCGGTAATGTAATTGGCCAGCGTATTCAGATGTGAATATTTTGGCTAATACGCTTCTGGCTCGTCATTTCAGCGAAGAAATTGATCTAGTTCCTCCGAAATAATGCATTCTCCGCGGGTAGAGACGAGTAATCTTGGCAATCGTGGTCACCGCAGGACGGGTGACGCCTCGTTACGGGTTTCACTAAGGAGATACGTAGAGTGGCGGGATTAAAATCCCTAAAGGTCCAGCTTTTAACTATCGCCCATGCCGTTATTGTAGCGCGACCGGAGGCAGCATAAAAGAGAGGGCAAAAAGGCAATCGGAAATGCGATATTACGGAACAATGACCGGTATTAAAATGGCGGAAAACTCGACTGCGCAGAGGAGTAGCCGTATAAAAAAATAAAACAGGAATTTATTGAAGACGCTGCAAAGAGGACGGGATAAAAACTCGTTTAGGCAATTCTCACGAATAGGACGAGTGCTGGAGAGGAGGGCCAAGAGTTAGAATTGGTCGAGCGGAAGAAAGTAATGAACAATTGAAACCATGTGATAATTAAGAAGGGTTCGAGCGTTTAATCGCGTGCATTCTACACTAATGATCTTTTACGCATGAGCTTTTAAACTATTGGAAAAAGTCGTAAAAGGTAAAGGTTTAACAAATAAATTACGACCTCCGAGAAGGAATAGAAGCAGGAAGTGTCAAAAGCTGGAGCTAATCAATCATCGGATGGTTAACAGCTGTTGATGACGTAGCTAACGATTTCTACGGCCTCCTCATACGTCGGGCGGGTTCACGAACGGATTTTGGCGCTTTACATGGCACTTGTATCTCGCTATGTGTCGGGGGAGGAGGATTCAGAATTAGATAAAATAATTAAATGCATTTGACACGGAAACTAAGGTCAGGAAAGTCGTTAGGAGGGAAAATCAGAGTTCCTTATGGTAATTTACTGAAAGGAAAAACGACCTTCGACACCCATTCCTCAGTCAACTTATAAAATGGAGTTCCAATATATTAAAGCTTAAGATTGAACACTTGGTAAACATCTTATTGACTTAACAACGGTCAATGCTTCATTAGCTCTACGAGGAAGGCCTTATCAATGCCGCGCCAAAATCTACGAGATTACACCCAAAATAAGGAAAATAAAAATATTTACGACGCAAGGGAATCAGCAAAGGTCACCATAAATAAAACCTCCTTTGCCGCAGGTCCAGGGAAAAGAAATCGATACAACCTACAGCCGTGAAGGTTTCTTTCATACTGAGGATGAAATTATCGTCAATTCAAGAATTTAATCGTAGAAATCGTTAAAAAGGACATATATATATAATCAGATCACTGTCGTGTGCGGATTTACATCCGGCAAATAAAATATATCGAGTCTTAAGATCATTAGGTTTCTGGTGTATTAACATCAGAAATAAAGTACCTACCCGCTGACAATTACACTTGTAAGTTCGCAGCCCGGTCAATTAAAAGCGCATTTATGATGTCATGTGAACGTAAAGACACGAAACATAGCACAATTCAAACTAAAAGTAAAATAAAATCCTTAGGAGGAATCAAGCAGCGTTATTGTGAACAATTTGAATTAATTCAAAATGTTCACATTAACACAAACATATATGTGCTGAGATAAAAAAAAAGCTACAGAATGGAAAGAAAGTGATTCAAACCGATGATTCAAAAAAAAAGATTAAATAAATATAAAAATGAATTCCCAAACATCATGTCAACAAGTAACATTCTTCCCTAGCAACCACCTTGCCTAATAACGAAGTAATTTGACTTTCTCCGAAGAGTTAGCGAAATTCGTCGAAGTACTTAAATTTATTCCAGACGTCGTTTCTCTGCCCATAACGGGTCCAATCACGTCGCGAGCATTCTTAAAGATCCTCGGCCCCAGAGATATTGGACATCCTTCCACCACCCTGAAAGCTGTAAGGAGGACGAATAAATGCCAAAATATAAAAAGGGGCCAATTCTCACGGATTGTTCAGACGTTGTTAGGATGGCCATGTCATCGTTCATTAACGTTAACGTGGAACGCGCCGTCCTCACCGTCGTTATGCTCAACAGGAAAGTTTAACATTGGCCCACCATAGGTCCAGCACTTGCTTAGCTCTCGTTCAAATACACAGGGGTCAATCGCTAAGACAGTTCAGCCGCGCGTCGAATCCCAACTCACCCGAACAACCAAATATTTAGATTCCTCCTCCCCGATATCCTGTTCTCGGGCTTGTAAGTCCTTCTTACACCCAGGCGAACCATTTAATGACGATATAAAAATCGCGCTCCGACGAATGCGTCCTGTTGTCTTGGACCGCCGAATATGTGTGAATGTCCGCCGTCACAACTTTTACTACCCCTACAACGCCGGCAGATTTCCAAAAGAGTGGATCGTTGCTGCGCAGTTTAGGTTTTTTGTGAGAAAACGACCAAATGAAAATAAAATTAAACCTCTTCTGATCGGATATTTGGCATGAGAGAAAACAAGAATATTTTCTCCGTGAGGCAACCAATCGAGAGGAATTAAAACGATGCGAAAAGAAAATAAGAAAGTAAATAGAGGACTCTTTAAAAAAATAGAATGCATTAGGAGGGATAATAGTAGCAATAAAACATCTATCTTGGGCGAGATTTGAACTAGATAGTTCCTTCTTCTACCTAACCCCTCGATGAGAGCGAAGAGAAATCGCAAAAGAGTTTTCTCTAAAGACACTGTAATGGATCTTCAGAGCGTTTATGCAGGAAAACTTGATTCTGAGAATAAAAATACAGGCCAATAGATAATAATATAATTTTTTTGTTATTGGTTTTTTTAATTAATTGAAATTTATTCTCCTTCGAGAATAACGTTCTATTCTTGCAAGAATATCTCTTTCTTAGTTGTTCATCGATAGACCGCCTTAGTTTTCCTGAGATAAAATTGGTTCCTTGACATCAAATTTATTTGCATTAATCCCTTCCACATACTTCCTTCCTTTGTTATCCACTTGAATCACATCACTGAGGGTTACCCTAAGAAACATTCCTCTTTAATAAAGGTCTTCAATAAGCTGTTTTTATCTTTGTATATGTCCGATTGTTTTATTACAGCTTCATTCCACGACTTCAACATACCAACATCAACTCATTAAAATATATTTATTATCACCTTCGAATGAGGGGATTCAAAGTTATGTCGTATTTAAAATTCTTTCTATGGTTTTAAATTTAGAAATACCAGCTTTCGATTGAATCTATTAGCGTTCCAACCGCCCCAAACGGTATTCAATCCCTCGCTTTCTTTATAACCTCCGGCACAAATTGTAAGTTCGCAGCCCGGCATTCGTCCATTGGTATATGAAATCTATATGGACGTGTACTACGTATTTACATACTATCCTTCCAACAAGGGGTTTAATCATCCTTTTTTTTCATTTAACCATGAACGAAAGGGGCATATCTAACTAGTTCATCTCATTTAACAGTCTCACAATCGCTCCCCTGATCACTCCTCCTCCATGGAACTCTTGAGACGGTTAAAATACTCGGCAAAAAACTTTGATGAGTCTTCATTACGAAAGCAGTAAAAATTCTCACTCACAAGATTAATATTAGTACCTTCACAACGTGAAGTCCACTAAACTAACTTGCCGTTTGCGCTGCTCCCTTTCTGGGTGTTTTAAATAATTTCTGGCACCTATTTGCCTTTTAGTGATATCTCCAAAACTGCCTCTACCTTACATACTACCTACTACATTCCACTTTGTCGCTTTCATACACTGCTTCAGCATATTTACTTAGTGGAAGCCACCAAAAACTATTGTACTCTACTACCACATTTTCACTGCCGATCGTCACCGTCAGGCAGTGCGAATTGAATCATTGGTGTCGGATTACATGAATTTATGGGGAATTCTTCCCGGGCAATACTTTCCGATTACGATTCAAGGCCGTAAAGGGCATGGTAAAATATGGTAATATCGTAATATATATGGGATGTCCACGCATGTTTTTTGGGCCTATGACACGGGAAGAATTCGCCAGAACACGATGTTTTTTATACCGGCATAAAATGCTACAGTTGGTTACAAGCAAGAAGAAGACGGGGACACGCCGAGGAAAGGGGGAGTCGAAGGAAATGGAGAAGAGGGAAGACGGGATTTCGGGCTAGCGTCCGAATTTTTCGCCACAGCCGATTTCCAGACATTTTGAGCGGGGAGAGATGCAGGAGAACTGGGCCTGTGTATTTGGGTGCTGTTCCCCCCCCCCTCGAGCCACCCTCCCCAAACCCCTCACTCCACACTCAGAGCCCATCGTCCATGTTATGCCGAACGGCTTTGGGAATCCACTCGCAGGAGAAACAAAATGTTCCACCAAAGAGGAGGAATGTACGGATATTGAGCGGTGGTAAAATTTTTCAACCCTGACCTTCGGATTACTTCTCTCGCTCCCCGAGAGAAAGGGGCACGTCATGCATTCACATCGGGTTCACCGAAGGCATCCAGGGGCTAACGGCGAGAGGTGGGCCTCGGAAGAGAACCTACTAAGCCCGGCAGGGTGATACAAGCACTACGACCATTCAGCCGATTCCAACCGCATTTTTAAAACTTTGGGCGACTCCTGAAACCTACGGTAACATTTACCTCTACCACTACTCAATCGAACTCCGCACGCCGCCACAAGGGCACACGAGTATAGTATTTCACGCATTTAATCACATGCAAACTTACGCATATGCAACTACATGCTAGTCTACATAATGCATTCATTGGCGCGCGGCGTGTTCGAGTTTGAGAATTTAGGAGTGGTAATGTCGGGTTTTGCTATGAATGTGTATCGTGCGAGTCCGCTCAGCGAGGACTTCCCAGCCATTGGGCCAAGTGGAGCTCAAAACCCCACAGGCTGCTTTTGGACGCAAAGGATCGACTTAGAAGGGAGTGTAAGCGCAGATTTTGCCACCAATCCGGAAATGGTCATTTCTGATCTACACCACCTGTGCCTTGATGCACGGGTGGTCGCCCACGCGGGTGCCAACGTACGATGTATCCCATAAATCATCGCATTATCATGGCGGGTAAGTCGGAGTGCCACTACATTACCTTATGTCGATGGTATGATAAGAAAAGATATATATTATGCGTTTTGCATGTCCCCTGCGTGTCATACATAAATTAATCGCAGCAAGTTTGAGGGCGGGGGAGTTGGCGCGTAGGTGTTGCATGGTGCGTAGGACGTCTTTCGTGGCGATACGGTGTCGCAGCTGACTCCCAATGCGACAGGTGGCGTTTATTTTTTAGAGCAAACAGGGTGGAACCATACTTAAAGAGGTCGTTACATACACCCAAACACTGAGAAAGGGGTGGAACTGATTTGAACTAAATTAGATTCCATCTCGTATAAAGTAGCACGTAATTGATGAATCCATGACGTCCATCCACGTACAGCGGTTTCTAAAACTGAAGGACCAGCGTTTACTGCTATCGCGGTAATACGAATGCCATTATTTTCGGTGATGTAAACCTTCTTAAAAAAGGGAAACAGAGAGTGAAACAAAGCAAGTGCTTGCACATATGATTTCTGGTCGTGAAATGAACAGGGTTGGCTGAGTTAGCGGGACGTGGAACATGCTGGTCACCAGGAATCGAAGCGCGATATCGCCATTATGATGGTTAACTTCTATACGGTTGCGTAAGGGGTATAAATATTGTGAATTTAGAGATATGGCTAGATGCTACACTTTCAGCCTCACCCATTACTTTCCAAATTATTAGTCGAATTCCTTTTTCTTTCATGATTATACCGTGATTATCATACGGGCAGGAAACCCGAAGATTTAGGCTATTAAGTATTGGTCTCATAGATTGGATTTTCTCTTTAAATTCCAACTGGATATGTTTTCGATCGACGCAATAGCAAACACCACATTACCTATGCACTTAATGATTTTTTGAGCAAAAACGTACTCGCAGAACCTGCCACTGAGTAATTAGAACAATAATATTAGATAAATTCAGAAACTGAGGAATGATTCTAATCATACATTACATTGAATGGCGATACCAATAGGATATCAATGAGTTTTGATACTACTAAAATATAAAAAATTAACTAATTGAGTTCTAAATTTCACGACCAAAATAGGTGGTGGCTTAACACACTTTGCCATACACCCTACTGTCTTCCTGCAAGGTATATGTAGATGAGTAACTAGTTCAAATCAGGCACGATTTTACCTATTGGTAGTAGGGTGATGGGATGTTATATTCCAAGCAGTAATGTTTACAATATAACATATTTGAAAAAACATTATTTTCGAATATGATTCGTTGGTGCCGTTCGGATAAGGGAACGAAAGTAATGCGGCTGACAAGACAATAGGGGGAGGATGGGAATAATAGGATAAACTTAGCCTAAAACCTAAGGAATGTCAAATAATCTTCATGAACTTTCCGAGAACCTATGAAGACACCTACAGAATAGGAAAGGCATAATAAAAACAACCCAAGACTGACAGGTTTAAGTGGTCATTTTTTCCAAGAACAATAAGAGATCAGAATGCTTGTAATCGAAATACCCCAGGAGTCAGCTCGACACAATACGTATTAACCTACAAGGTAGGGACTGCGCATGGTTATACGAGTATGTTTATTTATTTTTTTGCAGGTTCCCCCCACCTTTTCCCATCCATTTGAAAAACCCTAACCCCCTTATCCCTTTCCTCCTGGTGCTGCACCCCCTGCCACACACCTTTTTGATGGCTCGCAGGGTATTGATGCAGATGTAGATGAACCCATAAGTATTAAACCATTGACCTCATTACACCATATTCATTGACATATTACACTATAGGGTATTTTAGTAAATTAACGTCCCATATGAAATGCATATTCATGAGCAGAGATGAAAAATGTAGAAATTTACATTAAAGGAAAACGCAAAGTCAGGAATTTATTTTAAAATCCTACGAAGCTTGGTGGAAGCACGAATGATTCAGAATCTAATGCATTAGGAAAAATGAAAGGCCCCTATAGGACATAAGCTATCGCCGTCAGGCTAAAGCTATTGGCTACCACCACATCATATCCATTCGGAAAACCCTCGGGCCGTCACAAGGACACGCATGTTGTTTTAGAGATTAACCTTTTCTTTAAGTTATTTAGGCTTAAAAAAAATGGTGCACGAAAGGAATGTAAGATGGCTAGGCCTGCCCAGGAAAATTATTTGGGTGGTTAATCTTAGTTTTGCCGAGATAGTGAATTTTTCGACTAAAGAATCTAACGACGAAAGACTCTAACGACGACGGAAACTATATCTTCTTTCATCTACCTGGTCTTATCCGCCTATGTATCGTGAAAACCTTATATTTTCCTCTTTGTCAGAGGCAAATTCAAATGTCTTTCTAAAAGTCTTATTACGCTAACGGATGCGAACGGGAACTGGTTGTTGAAGGAAAATGATGGTGTCGTAACTCGAAAAACAGAGAGATGGCGAAGACGCGAAATTTTACACGCATAAAGAAATTCAAAGGACAAGGGTAGGCAGTAGATGTGTTGGGAAGGTGAGGAGAAGGGATGACGTATTAGGAGGTCAGAGCGAAGATCAAGGTGGGGGAAGGCGGAAAAGAGTGTGAAAGGAAGTGGAACCGCCGCCTCAGAAGACAACTCTAGCAAAATTCGGAGAGAAAGGGAGGGAGAGACTGAGGAAGTGACAGCGAAATAGAAAGCAAATCACGTCGGTCGGTCTGAGGTAAATAAAAAAATACCAATCCCCACCTTGAGGAAATGATGAGAATCTTAGATGAACTCTACATTAACGCGGCGATCCTCGTCGAACCGCTTGAACCTCGGCACACGCCGTCCCCGTCCACGTGGCGGTTGCACGCGCATGAGTCGCCAATCGCTTTACGCCTCCAATCCCACTTTCACGACCCCGGAGCCGGCCTTGCCAAAAACTCCGCCCACAGAATTCGCTATGTGGCCCGTAGTATAGGCCTGGCGAGGGCGAAAGTTATGAAAGAAGACGTAGAATGCAAAAAGAGTGAGCGGAAGGAAAGAAAAGCGTCGAGAAGTTCAATGCGGCGGGCCGTCCTTGCCTCGTGCTGCCCACTTTAGGTCACACGAGCATTACCGGTAGATTCGGTCACTGTGGAGGGAGGAGGGTAGGTAAGAAGGAAGACTCAAAAATGCTAGGAGGTCGGGTGGCAGGGAAGGAAAGCGTCGGAGGTTACGGCGGTGGTCCGTCCTTGCCTCGTGTGCGGCCCACTTTCAGACACACGAATATTACCAACAGATTTGACTTCCGAAGAGGAAGACCAGGAGGAAGACTAGCACCGCGAAAAAGAGTGGGTGGGCGCAAAAAAGCAACGGAGGCTATGGTGGCGGGCCGTCCTTGCCTCGTGCGGCCCAATTTAGGCTACATGGGCATCAGCACCACCTCGAGGACCTTGTAAAATATTTCCTCAATAGCCCGTGCGAAAAATGCAAACATAACTTGACTGCAGCATATTTTGACGGAGGAGAAAACCACTTGACTAGTAATACAGGGTGCATTCCGAAAGTAATGCAATTATTTAAAAAGTAATTTGTAGAACAGATTTGCACAAACACATTAAATTCATCAAAGTACTGTCCTTGGGCCTCTACATATTTTTCCGGCGACTCTGCCATGACCGGTACGCGCCCTGGAAGGAGTCTTCGGGGAACTCCCGCACGGTCTTCGTAACGGCCTATTGGACTCTTCTATGGACGAAAAACGGGTTCCTTTCAGGGATGTCTTAATACGAGCGAACAAAAAGTAGTCTGCTGGGGCGACGTCAGGACTATAGAGGGGGGGGCAGCGTTGGCACCTGGTGTTTGGCATGGAACTCGCGGAATCGCAGCACGTCGTGGAAAGGCTCGTTGTCGTGATGGAGTTGCCAGATAGTGGAGATGTCTTTCCTCGTCCTGATGACCCTTTTTCGGAGTCTTTCAAGCACATCCACGAAGTAGGCAGCGTTAGCTGTCTCCACTTGAGGGAAAAACTCCTTATGGACCACTCCTTTTACTGTCGAAAAAGACAATGAGCATTGTTTTCGCTTTTGATTTTCAAAAATTTGATTTACGTTGCAAAAGTGCACTTGAAATTTCCGCTCGGTTGGTCTTTTGGTCGTCTAACAATACCTTGGGCACAAGCTGGGCGCACACTTTCCTCATCGCTAAATCTTCAGTAAAAATACAAAATATAAAATACAACAGTAGACGATAAGTTCAGTTCATTTGCAACCATCTTGATAAACAATCGTCGGTCAGAGTCCAACAATTGTTGAGCACATTTTTGTCGGCTTTGCTGGTTGACGGGCCCTCAGAGCGTTATTCGTCGTGAACCTCTTCCCGACCCTTATTAAAGACCTTTAACCACCTCGAAATTTGTGAGTAGGCAATAACAGAGTCCCTATAAGCCTCATGAATCATTTTCTTAGTCCTCTCAAGAATTTTTTTCAGTTTAGCACAAAACTTAATCGCGTAACGTTGCTCGATCGTCGATTCCATTTTTTTCGTGACACGGTGGGCGGACAGAGGCTCATAATAAATGAATCCTGCCGCTTCCACAGCTTGTAGAGCACTGAGACCGGTTTCGGGGCAAATCTTAGCGTCCCCCTCAGCTATTCCAAGTGATTCGATTCCGTTCCGACCAACAAGAGCGGCGCGGGAAATTCAATTGCGCTACTCTGTAATTTTTTCATAGCGGAGTCATCTACTCCCACGCAATCCGTTAACATCAGCACAAGATTACTGGAAGCCCCATTTTAAAGGCATTTCCTTTTCACGATGATGTGCCTTAAGATATCATTAACGATGCCTTTCACTGAACGTTGGCTTTTTGAGAATTATTTATGATAATAATATTTTTCTGAAACGATTAAAATTATAAAAAAACATTAGTGTGAATTTCTTTCAATTATTACATTTAAATTATTATTTTAACATTGAAATAAATATTATAATTACATCACAATTTCCATAATAATTAGCTTCAGGTCAGTATTTAATGTATTTTATCATTATCTAAATTTGTAAACATTCCATTCCCAAATCCGGGTTTCTTGGATATTGTTTCATTTCAAGGCACCCACTGTAATGAGACCTAGATTCTATACATTAAATTATTTAGGTAATTTCCATGCGGGAGTAGTCACAAAACATAGCAATTTAGATCATATTATCCAAAAATGACTCCTACCATTACAGACTATTTCGTTTCATGAAATATTATTTACAGGATATTTCACAGTGAAAAATTTCGTGGATGCCAGATAGCTAAATCTTAAAGGGTCTAGTGTTGAATCGGAGACTTCAACTCTCGGATTGCATGAAATTCAAATGCGCGGATGTAAGTACATTAAATATATTATTAATGAAATACAAACGCGCACAAAACTAAAACTGAGTAGAGTCATTAAGTCAAAAGAAATGTTCACATTATAGTCAAATAGAAACTTATTCATTCAAACAAGATTATATTGAAAACGAGTTTGGAAACTTCAACGCCTGTTTCATTGCCTCACACAATGGCCAGGCATGATTAAAGAAAAAAGGATCGTAACTTCGCGTTCCCGAAACACTCCTCAGCATTGCAAATATACAAGTATGCATATATATATATATATATATATATATATATATATATATATGTATATATATATATATAATTATTTATATATATATATAAATAATTGTTTCCCAGGAAGATCTGATACCCGAAAAGTCACATAGCTTCGTAGGAGCTGCAGGTACCCAGAGAGGCTTGCCCGGATATCGAACTTTGGCTCTCCAGCCAGTAGTTCAACACTGCCCGTGGACTACTGTGACCCACATATATACACATATTTACACACACACGCAGACATATATATATATATATATATATATATATATATATATATATATATATATATATATATATGTATATATATATATATATATGTATATATATATATATATATGTCTGCGTGTGTGTGTAAATATGTGTATATATGTGGGTCACAGTAGTCCACAGTATATATATATATATATATATACATTCAAACACGAAATGCCGCCAAACGGCGAATAAATACTCATATATTATTGAGTAAAATACAAAATAAATGAAAAATAATTCAATGAATCAATGTCTCATAGCTAGAAAAATCACTGGAACATAACCCGAGAGATGTGATGTCACAAAAATGACACCCAATTTAGACTTAAAACAGCCATACAATGGAACATAAGACAACAACATTCACTTTTATGTAGTGAACTAAGTCATGTCACTGAAAGTGAGAAATTATTAGAACTCACTGATCATAATGGTGGTTTCAACATCTTCCAATCACTGAAATACCGGTGACGTGAAGCAGCCCTAGCAGATATTCTTTTATGAGGATCATATGTTAATAGTTTCAAGAATAAGTCCTTTGCATCTGGATCCATATTAGGAATAACTTTAGATATATTTTGTGACTCCCATCTAGGAAATATAGATTTATAATCAGGCAGGTTAGAAACTCCTGGCCACATACTCTCATCTGGTGTGCCTAATGTGCGAAATATTCTAAAAAGTTGATCAATTTCAGAATCTCCAGGAGAGAGTGCTCTCCTCGTGAGCATTTCTGCAAAAATACACCCAATGCTCCAAACATCTACCGAAGTAGAGTAAAATTTAGTCCCTAAGAGAATTTCTGGGGCACGGTACCACAGTGTAACAACTTCATGAGTGTACGTGCGAACAGGAACACCAAAAGCTCTTGCAAGGCCAAAATCAGCAAGTTTGATCGATCCTCGAGGAAACATAATATATCCTGAGATCCGTGGGTCTAATATGTCGCCAAGCGCCCCGATTCTTTAGCCAAGAGATGGCGTCAGGGGGCTGATATATATATATATATATATATATATATATATATATATATATATATATATATATATATATATATACATACACACACACACATAAAATTACACAGACATGTATAGTCGTCTTTTACATTTATACAGGTGATAATGATTTCAGTGGAATACGAGAGTAAACCAGGTCAATCAGAATTCTTAAATGAAAAGAGAAGTGCGCAGGATGCCAGGGAGGCGGAAAGATGAATATTACTCCCAGGATCAATGTTATTAAATCAGCACTTTTCTCGAAAACGAAAAACGATCACAGAAGTACTTAAGTGAATTTTGCTTGACCCAGGAAGAGATGTGAGTGTCAAACAGAATGGTGGTCCGTGGGCAATAAAACTACATAAATAATTAGGAATTTGATATGAAAAGCTAAATTTGAAATTAGAATGGACTAAGGGGTAGCTTAAGAATCGACAAATTTAAGACCAAAATATGGGGAAGGACTGATAGAGATATATGCACCACTATTACTAAGAGTAAATGACAAAAAATACTCGTATAAACTACCTATACATGTACAGGTATGTCACCTGTGTATCACAATATAAAAAGAATCGGGAATCAGTGTCGAACATTAAGTATGACGCATTGAATATTACTTGTCTACTTAGAGAAAACAATGATACGGTTAAAGCTATTAAATGTTTCTTCATATTACTACTACTCTAATAAACTACTTTCATATATTTAACAATAAATTAATGTAGTATCACCAATTTGGATGTATTGTTACAGATTTCCCATCAGGCGATTTCCAGTTACTGGATCATGTACTTCTCAAATGCGGTTTGTAAAATATTTAGTTTGTAATGCTTCATCTAAAAAGTTTCGTAAAGATTAAATATATGATAAGAACATGAATTTATAACTTGAGAAAATCACTCAATAATCGATGTATTCCAAGCAGACACGTAAGGGAATTCATCCCTGGCATAAAATTCACAGTGATGCAAAAAGAACTTACACTACAGCTCGTACAATTGGAATTAGCCAAAACTGTCTGGAAAAAGGTGCTCTTTGAGCATTTTTGCATCGAATACGCCGCCGCGTGGAGTGAAAATGAAATAAAATAGCTTCGGCAGATCGGTGAGAAGTGCGGTGAAGCGAAAGAGGGAACGTTGGAAGTAGCTGCAAATCGAGTTTTTGAAATCTGGACAGGTGATCGGCACGTATCCAACTATTTCCGGTACAACAGGATATGATGATATGCCACCCACTATGCCTTGTCCTCTACGTATGTTTGTTTGACGTTCGAGTTTTAGCAAGCTGTCGAACAACATGCCGGATTTCCCAGATGAAGTATCCCTAAAAACGGTGACTAATGTCTCCAATTCAACACTTATAGATCCCTCTCTGTGCCCCTCCCCAGAAAAAATCACCTCCAGGCTCCCCTACCGACGGTGTGCAGAGTGTGACTCGAATCGCGTTTCCGATCGTACGTGAAGCAGCGCGAGCGCGTGAGTCGAACATCTGTGGCGGGATCCAGATTTTGGACAGTGACACTTGGGTTGACTACAAATGGTTGGTACGTCCACCTCGAATAAAATGCTACAGTGATCCTCGTAAACTTGTGATACGGGATAATTTTTGTCTCATTTTTTTTAGCGTAATACAATAGCCAACTTTACTGATAGAATTGATGACATGCGAGGTGACTTCGCGGAATCGCAAGCCGTAAGAAATTATAACCACTTCCATATATACCGCACAATCTAGTAGAAGGACATAATCGGTTTCGATACTGATGCTTCATCACCAAGAGGTTACGACACAAGCATTTGGGGCATCTGGCTGAAATAGGTAGGGATGAAGCACCACTGGTCGATACAAAATCTTGAGTCATAGCCTCTTGATGATGAAAAATTAACACCGAAACCCACCAAAACTAAACATTTATATACGAATTACAAATTTTACGAGGTACGTTTCATTTATTGCCGTTACCAATATTGTTGTTCGATAAAATTACATCAAACAATAAGTTCCTATTCTGTGATTTGTACATCGAGAAACAAACCGAGTATCACACATATTCATGGCAGTAATCGTTCATTGTGATCAAGTGACACCAAGTAAATGACATGCATTGCCTCACAGCCAAAGGGTATAAGAAAAAATTAACTGTCAAGCTTCAGTTCGCGCAGTCTACTCTACGAATTCGGGATACCAAGTAGTAAACCGCAGTGTAATGTCATGAGGCATACAATGGACTCTAAAAGCGAACCAAAATAACCCAAATATTAACTAAAATAAACCAAAAGTTCTTCCACTTATGACCAAATAGCAAGACAAAATTCATATTGGCGATGAAAATGTTTAAAAATGGAATACCAAAAAAAACCAGGGGAGCTGTGATGAAAATAACAAATTGGGCACTAGGCACTTCAGATTCCCCGCTTGCGGGTAAAAATTTGTTTCTCGATTTGCCGATGGGAGCCATCCCGTCTGCGCATCAATAAATTTGGCTCCGGCCACATAAGTCAGGATATTATACTACATTTAATTAAAGATTAACCACAAAGACTAGTTGGGCATCGTAAATGGGGAGTTACCCATGACATCATAATTGCCTGTCGCTCGACTACCAAAAGCTAACTCACAAAGAGGCACATGACTTCAAAAACCCCAGTATAATTGTTTTTATTTAAGAATTACACTATTTTTAATTCATTTCGAGGGGCTACTTACGACTAATCAAAATGGGAACGGTTAACCATTAATTGTCGTATTCCAGGTACAATACATGCGATATAACGTTAGCCATCTATTCCTATTTGCGCTGAAAAACTTCTAAGTATTAGAGGAAGAGTTCCCACTAAAGCAATATTCAAGGAAATGACTGGTTCTAATGAAATTTACTTCGCGAGAAGTCCATCGTTATCGCTTGTTAATGGTGTGGGAAGATCAATTCACAATTGTGTAAAGGAATTATGTCAAATTCCAGAGAACGCCTGGGAACATTGAAAAAAGATGATAACGCCAATGCAGCATCGAAATTGTTTTCTTCTAATAGCCTTCATTTTTCTCCTTCGAATAGCCCACCTGGCGGTTAAGGAAATGCGATCAAACGCAGTGAGTTTTAAACGTGCGCCTTGAGCGATAATCGTGGGCCAATAGGGGTTGTTGATTTTAATGATTTTATTTCGACCTATTAAAGGTATGAGATAATTTATACTGCTTCTTTTAAATAATCGAGGGTAAACGGTATATACCTGGTAATTTATAAAGGCAGAGTTTATATTTTGAACTTTTGCTTCCATTTAAGGACGTTTTAACCACTTTAATAAGCAACAAACGATATTTTGTTCCATTACATCTTCTATGAGTTTCAGACAAAAGATCGTTTTCTGAACAAAAACGATCACTTTGCCTCATCGTTTCTTTTAAATGCAATTCCCCAAAAATAGACTCCTATGAACCGAAAACTGGTTTCTCCACAGAGTCACGAGCTATAATGGACTGATATTTAAAAGAAAGTCATCTTTATGGTCGCATATTATCTTGTTTAACACTTGAGTGCAATTTTAATTATAAGGAGAGCATTTAGAGCTAAAGATTGAGGCATGAGCCTCAATCGTACGGTTAAGGTTTTTTCATATATATATATATATATATATATATATATATATATATATATATATATGCATACATCAATTACTTCTCCGAGTTTTCCTACTACCTTGGAAACTGATGAACCTAATTTATCTCAGTTCTTGTAAATATTTGAGAAAAATAGCATGTCCCTGATAATTCATGGGACTTACTGATAAGAATTGCACTTTGCAATCCTGTGCTCATTAAAAATCACATTACCTACTATAATATGTATTTGCGGCTGGTAACGATCACCGAGTAAAAATATATTATTCTTATGAGGTACCTTAAAAATATTTTTCAGTGAAAATGATGAATACCTTACAGAATGATTTAAGTTACGAAGATTTTTTGTCGGATAGCTTTTCTTTTGAATACCAAGAATTGTTGATGAACTTATTCCCCGTACTGCCTTAAAAATGGGTGAAAATTTGGCGGGAAAACGAGGGACAACCAGCAATACCAGCCACGATAGTTGCATCCGTTGGTTTTATCGTTTGCTTCAAGAGCGACCCACGACGTCGCCAGGCCCCAGGAAGCCCATAGAGGAGAGGTGATGGAGAAGACGAAGCGAGCAGCGGGAGTGAGTGGGGAAAAGGGAGAATTTCAGTCGTTAAGTGTCGGGAGCGTCGCCAGCTCATCCATCACCGCAGCGAGGCCGACTGGACCCCGAGAAAGACATAGAGAGAGAGAAAAAAACACCGAGGGGGGCAACTGAGTTTTAATCATCGGAGCGTTTAATTCGCTGACTGCCTCGGAAACATTTCCGCTAATTATTTTACTCGGCTGAGACCACGAAAGCATTTAGACAACACTTTATGAAAGGAAGGAGCGCGATCCGAGATTTCAGACGTTTTACGATGGGCGTATTTTTAATCTTCTCCAAAACTCCTCCGAAAATGCTCTCAATTATTTGAGCGAAATCGCGGCAATCGGATTCAGTTTAACAATTTCGCAATTTAGCTCCACACAAATTATTTTGACATAATCACCATAATTGTTAGCAATCAACATTCTTACTTTAAATACACAACAACGGTAACCAAAAAGATTACGAAAATTACACTGATACGAATTAGGCTACCACTAAACGCCAATTACTTTTTTCCCCCATTTCTTAAGGGACCGTCCAGGAAACTAAATAGCCTAAAATCTGCCTTTTGAGGGTATAAATTGTTAAATCGTACCCGTCATTATGGGCTATATAATAACTCTGTCATTTAGCACTGGCGTCTTCTTTCAATTATTGACCGGGTCAAATACCTGCGTGTGAGACACCAATGCAATGGCTGGGATCCCCAATCAGCTGCATACAGGAAACTCACTAAAAGTTTTGCTTTCATCTGCCGCTCTTAATTTGGTCGACAAAGATTAATTTAAAAATTAAAAAAATAAACGGTATCGGCCATCTATAGCAAATTTCCATTAAGAAAATAATTGCGAAAATTGAACAGAAAAACCGAGGGCGACAATTTCCATTAGATGGCTCCAATTAAAGATGAAACGAATTAATAAGCATCTTAGTATTGGATACTTATACAATTACGCAAGGTAAATTGATTAATGCGTTCTAATTCGAATCTTGGCGATTTCTATTTCGTTTCTATGACACAGCTAACGGAAATATTACTTATCTTTTTTTAAAATATACAAAAAATTAAGAAATATTAGGGATTTTATTAAAATTAGCATCTAGGTAACACGAGCGTAACGTAGTTGCCATCAGAATATAACCACTTTCGAATAAAAAATTTCTTTCCCAAAATTTTTTTCCCTGTAGAAAGACAAATTATAAATTACTCAGCCAAAAAAACGTCTTTAGCTTTTGTTTTGCGTAATTCAACGGATTCTGATTTGAACGTTGTTTCAAGTCCCTTATGTTGTACCGAAGGGTAAGAATTATAAATCTCAAGCGTCTTCTATTAAAACAAAGTTTCTAATTTAGAAGGGGCAATAACCCCACGAAGAACGAAAGGCAAATAATGCAGTTAATAATACCTGTAAAGTCATTTGCCTTCCCTTCCAGTAGCTTACACGTTGATTTTTATGAGAAATGATAAACTATAGCCAATTACGAAACGAATTTATCATTTACTTAACGCGTAATAATACGAAACAATTGAGTGCCTAGCTTGAAGAATGGAGGTAAATACATGTGAGAGATAAGCTTCTCGTTATTTTTAGTAATTATGATATGAAGCACCATAAAGAGCACTATAAAGCGCAAGAGGGGGTTACTTTGTAACCTGTCGATCTTTATCTCATCGAACATCACATCGGCTCCAATGGCAAGACCAAATGGGCCTCCCAAAGCATTGCTATCATCTGAAGTGCTCTGCCTAACTACGATGAAAACAAGCATCAGAACTAGAGAAGCAGAGTGCCGTCTACTAGTCCGAATCTGTAGAAATAATCGAATTCAATCGGATGGCGACCACGATGGAGGGCTACGGCATCCAAGTATTGAAGTCGCCATAATCCATATGTAGCCTAATGAGAGAAAAGTGTCGTTTATTTCGCGCAAGATTGAGCCTTTTTAAATACCTCTCACACACGACTCCTCGTATCAGTAATGAATATATTGCAATTATTCAAATGGGAGAGTTTTTGACAAACGTGTTGAATTCGATATCTACCGTAAAAATCAAGCCTCCTAAGTGGACTCTTGCCAGATTCGCGTCCAGTGAGAAATCGCCACTTTTACCGGTGCAAGAAAATGCAAAGTTACCCGATTCGTCCTCGATAACTATACTATCTATTGTGATCCGATCCACGTCGGTACATTCAAACGACCTGCCGAGACTTCCGCGCAGCACACGACTTTTTCAATGGCGTTCAACTACGAGACAATCCATTCCGTCGACTCGAGCCGTTTACTTTGGAAAGGCACACCTATGATCGGCAGCCGAGAGTCGTTTAGGCCACAGACTAGGCCGCTTTTGAGACGCCTGGTCTTCGAGGGGGAGGAAGGCGGCGATCGACGGAGACCCGCGCGGACCTCTAGTCGCCCACCACTCGCTCATTTCCACTCGTACTGCGCACGACTCGGCCCGAGGAGGGCAAACGGGCGGTATCGCAAACTGACGACGATCACAACTCGGGGAAGAACACGAGGCGTGAAGATCTGGACCGTGCTACGACGATGAGTCGGACCGCTGACGTCGTCGTTTCTTTGATATCGTCAGCTAACCTTCGGAGCGCCATTCCGAAAAAATTGTGTGAGAGGAATAAAACGTGGACTCCCGAGATGCTCCCCTCCACTCTTGACACCAATACCCGCAGCCGATGCCCGCCCCGGTGAAAAAATAATAAAGGACGAAATCCACTGAAACATGAGTGTAACTGCGGAGGAGAAAAATAACCGACACAAACGTTCGGTAACTAATGTAGTTTTCGAACGGCAAAGCGATTTCGGTGAATCGCCTCGGGGATAGGGGGACGTCGGAGGTGGGAGGGTTATTATTATTGTTATTATATTTTTTACTGCTTAACTGCTCCGAATTTCGTTAGGAGGAGACCATGTTCGTTCTTCCGCATATTTTAGGTAATTTTTTTACGTGACGCAAAATGTAAAAAAATATGACCCTCATCTCGCCGCTTCGACTGAATAGAGCGTATTTTCGTTCAAGTGATTAATGGCTTTACATATCTTTACCGCAATGGATTGAAAAGTCAGTGTAGGGTAAATGATTTGCCGAACTTACTTCGGTGGTCCAGGGGTAAACTTATTTTAGGCCCATCATCTTGCGATGTGTACAACCACGGCCGACTCTCATATTTTCCCTATCAAACATTTTGCCATTTAACTGTTTTAAATATTTAACATGCACCTTTCGGCTGTTCATTATTTCATTTCAATATTGTATACTACATTATTAAAAATTCGGGGCAAGGAAGCTCCTTTGGTGATCGAGAACTCTAATTCCCGAAAAAGAGGTGATTTTTTATCTAGCCTTTCAAATCTTAACGTTTTAATTTTATTTCACAACCCACACCGCACCACGGAAATGTTTCCCGCATTCATATGCAAGTGTCTCCGTGCTTCAACATGCAGTGGATAGTAGAAGGTAGTCTTTAAGCGAGAAAAATAAATTATTTGATAGGATCAATTCAAATAGTATTAGTGAAAACAATCATCTGCGTTAGAAATAAATGCAGTAAGGCGAGTGCCAGGTAACGAGAAAGACGGAATGTGAGAGTAAGGGAATGAGAAAAATCATTTGTCCGCCAGAATAAGATAAACTTAAAAACCAGAAAGATACCCACGGGAAATCTGATTAAACGGTGCCAAATGATACCCCATACGTAGTATGAATATTTCTCACAATGATGTTATCTTGGAAATTTAAGAGATGCGAGCCAAAAATTCCTACTAATTACGTTCACACTTAGTCATTACGATAGCATCTCATCACGGCGGTTTACGTGTACTCGGACTGAGAAGGATAATTAGCTCCGAATGAAGATAAGTGCTTTATTCTGGTCGCTAACAACGCAAAAGATTAAAAGATGGACGTGGGAAACGAGCTCATACATTCTATTTAATTGGCTGAATCAATAATTGCTTCAAGCATAATGACATGTACCAAGAGTATGAACTGTGATGAATTTTGATTGTATTGGTGTTGAATACGGAAGCACTATTTCGTGAATTAGTCAATAATATGTATAAAATCATCTATTGTATATAGAAACTGCCTAAGATAGAGAGTATTAAAATCTTATTTAAATAAAATAGCCATTGCATATTATATTAGAAAATCAGGCATTTTAAATAAAAACGGGACGGACAAAAAATTTCAGCTGAGAAAGAATCTGTAGTAAAAAAATAATGCAGAATTCCAACGGTGGGAAGAAAAACGATTATTGACAATGCAATACCAAATACAGATATCTTCGCTTTTTACTCTATGTATTGAATGAATCTATTAAGCCACGGAAAAAGCTATCTATAAAAGT
This sequence comes from Hetaerina americana, assembly GCF_022747635.1. Lineage (NCBI taxonomy): Eukaryota > Metazoa > Arthropoda > Insecta > Odonata > Calopterygidae > Hetaerina > Hetaerina americana. Next base: position 76,132,601 of record NW_027286985.1, read on the forward strand.
TCATGACGAAAATTAGCCATGCTTGAATGTGGATTAACAAATATTCGCGTCTATTGTAAAACTGGAAAAAGTTCCAGCTTTCTTTTCCTTGACCACAATGAACGATAAATTAGTTGTTACCGTGACGTTAATGATATTTGGCGAATACATATGATTGATAATAATTGATATTCCTCCTCAGCTCTAGATAACACCCATTTGAACCAACGAATTGTGACTCTCGCAAACCCGCAAGACTCACGTGTGAAAGGAATAAATTTGATGATCGCATAATCAGCGAGTATTTCGAGTGGAAATAAAAATACGCGAATTAAAAAAAAGGAGCCCAGAAGTATCGTATTTTACAAACGGAACGGGCCGGAGTAAAAAAATACGAAACCGTAAAAATCTACTCCCAAGCCTTTAAATTCTCTCACTTTATTGATGCCCTCTTTCACGTGTGAGGCATCGTAGTTCTGTCCTCTCTTCCGACATGATGCCAACGATCCCCACAGACACCTGGCTACTCATTCCTTCGGGTTAAGATACGAAAGGCAAGGTGGCCGGGCTGCGTCGTGACGCTAGGATTGATCGCGAGGGCCAGAGACAACAAAACAGAGGTCTGGCGGTGTGCCACAGTGGAATATTTGCTGTTTGAAAAAACGTGGCGGGAAGGACTTCTCAATGATGAGTGGAAGGGACATGAGCGTTACACACGAAAATACCATCGAGCACTTTATTTATACTACACTCTGGTACTTTGGCTCTACAATATGCTGTTTAACATCGGTACCTTGGAAACACACAAGTATCGGTACCAACGCCTTGCGTATTCAAACTTAACCAACAACTAAATAAATAGGATGCCTCAAACGAAACTCTCGTGCGGAGCGATTGCTTTCCCAGGTAAATTTGTAGGGTCACGAAAATTAACAAAATGCAGTAGTTAACCTTCCCAAATTCGGGTAAAATTCACATTTCAGAGTAAGGGAGAAGAGTTCCTTTTTCTATGCCACCTGCGGTTTCCTAGGATGATCTAGAGCCCGAAATATTCCATAGCTTTGGCTTACGTTTAAATTGCGTAAATTCACCCCAGATTCGACCCCAAGGTCTCTTGCCAGTGCTGAGAACGCTGTGACCATCTGACCAGAGCGCCAAACCATATCTTTATCATTATTGCGTATTACTATCATATATACTATCATCATACATTCTTATAGCAGCAGCAAGCACGAAAAAAAAATTGCATTAACCCTGGGTGTATGGTAATTCGCCTGAAAATATTGGTCTAGCAGAATGTATTTTGAAATAAAAGTATTTTTAAACATGCATGGGATTACGGTGAAATTCCGCGTAACTCCATGAATATGAACAATGAACAAATATTCTTTAACCATCGGTTCTAATAAACGAATTCACTCCAATCTGATGTAAACGTATTAGACCATTGTGCGAAGAAAATATATGTATCGATACATTACCCAGCGGTACTTCCGGCCAAGGAGCATAATTGAGTATCAATGTTCATCGAGAAAATACCGGCCATTTCAAGAGCACTGTCCATTCCCTAGTGAGCGAGGTAGTGAGTGCTGGGGTAACTGCGCACACACACATATTCACCGCACCCCCGCAATGAGGCAGCGTGTAAGGAATTCGTAACATCCAGCGAGGATGAAAAAGTGGCCCAAAAACAAGTTTTCCTAAAATATTTCGCCCACTCACTCACTCCACCAGCTACTGTCTTCACACAACGCTCAGCATCGACTCACATCCCATCATCTGGATTCCAAAACTTTTTTTGCGCTTTTCAAAAGAATTCAACAAGGCTGCAATACATATGAGCACGTCAATTACCAAAAAACTCCACTGTCTACCCCGTTATCGGATTATGCAACCCGGATTCCTCCATCACTGGACGCTGAAGGATTTCACTGACCTTAAAGCATGTCGTTGTTTGTTTTCGTTTTCTATGGTTAGGAGTCCATCGTGAATATCGGTCGATTTTAAAGGCAAAACTCGTCGTGTTTCTTTCATTTATTCAAAACCCAGACCCTACCTACTTTTTTCGGTTCTTCTACACCGACCCAATTCCTTAAACGATTCCCGCTATCGCAAAACGTGCTCGGGGTCCCAATAGAGGGAAAGAAATATGCTGATATGAATACAAAGAAGCTCACGGCTAGCAAAAAGATTATGTGCCAAAGTTAAGAGTCAATTACAATAAAGGAGATAGCAAAATTATCCATTGACATATCAAATTGACAAAGAATACATGAGTAAACAAGAAAATTATCATTATTGCTTCACTACAACAAAGGGATATACCATAGATGGTTATCGTTCAACGGGTAAAAAATATAAAGCACTCCGTAAAAGGGTAGCAAGAGTATTAAATTGGTGCTGAAGGTGCTCTGTGACGTCTGAATCCATCCGCACCAGGGACGAAAGTCAAAGCATAGAATACCCATCGAATGGGACCACGCCCCAGGCGGAATCCATACCTTAAGCCTCGACTGCGATCGCAAAACCAAAACTACCTAATGCCCGACTCGGTCGTTCGGTGTTTGAAGAAACGGCAGACGTGTTACACAGCGAAACTAGGGAAGTTATTGCAAAACGAATAACACTTATTTTTATCGTAACCTTCATTGGAAGCAAAATCCACTCTTCCAAGTCGGATCCTTCCAACAAAAATCACTCCGAAGCAATAAACTCTACTACTACAGGTTTGACTTACTGGTGGAAGTGAAATTTGTAGATAACCAATGAAAAATGAGTACAATCGCACTACTCTATGACTATTATATGGAATCTCAGGCACGACTGTACTTCTCTCACTTCGAAGCGAGACTTATGTAGCATAAACTCACTACACCCACGTATTTTTGTCCTTATTCCACGCTTTTTGAACTCCCAAGGTTATTTATAAATAAGCCCGCTTTCGTAATTGCGAGGCGAAGACACGGAGTAATAGATATATAAGAAATACAAACCAGCAATAAACCAATCTAGCTATCCTTGGACAACCATGGTTGTTGATAATTTAAGTGTTGTCGTCCCTAAAAATCCATAATTAAACAATCAAATCAACATTTGTGAAAACTCAAGGAGTGTATTATGATGCAGACGAACGCAATGTGATTCGAGAGACCTTTGGAATGAATAATTACTACTCTCTTCATTTAAATTTTTTAAACTGTACGGGACGATAAGAAGCTGTCATGTGAAACTCGCAGAAGGCGTAAGAGTGAGATATGAGATGCAGCAACATAAGATATTCTGGGTACGAAAGAATAGATAGATGTTTTAGACGGCATGGAAGCAGGTGGAATATCAGAATAAGGAAATAGGACGAACAAAGAGGGATCCACTGTGATACGTGGCGGTTTTCAGGGACCGTCCAAAGCCCAACTTTGATATGTCAATTACCTATGTTGATAAATTCATTAAAGTTAGGGCGCACGACGTGAGCATCTTAAAGTTCTCTACCCGCGAAGATTCCTCACAGCGGCCGCTCCTCTCCGACAGAGCCGAAGTGAATCAAGTCCGTGTGACGCCGTAGACCAAATAATTGCTTCAGGAAGTAGTTAATGAAACTGTGAGTGTATCAATCAAGAGCAACCGCATCCTTGACGGCAATATTAAATGAAAATAAACGCAAAACTTGAAAATGGCCGGAAATAGCATAAATATAACATGGAAAACCTTTTACGACAGGGAACCAACATCTCTCATGCAATTACTTTTATCCTTGAGAGGAGCCCCTCATTTCTTAGACGTACGTATTATTCCACTGTCATCTACAAGTTGATGGGTGTCAGTACAGTCAGTCCTAGTCAGTACACCGCTTGAGATACCATATGACCGCGAAATGTGGATTACATGTGAGATATGGGATAGTAGAAGTACTTACTTTATGAATGCAAATTAAATAATTGAACGCATTGTTCCCTATGCCCAGTACACCCCATATCCGCATCGTGCTTGAATACAAGTGCAGATAATTCGAAATAAATTACACATGCTATCATGCAAGACTCATCCGGAATGCATGGTATGCTGTATAATGCAACAAGAAATTATAAAAACTTGGGATTTTACCGAGAAATTAAAAGAAAAACCATAGTTAATATTGCAATTTCAATTAATTTGAATAATTGTACCAATTCTTATCATGCGTTGCCTCAAATATAGCGTGGTTAAATAAGATTTCTTTCATTGATTTTTATTGATATCCTACTTGAATTTTAAAGATACCCAACTTTATAACATTTTTCCCGCAAGTTTTGTATATATCCTGTAATTGAATTTTCTTGCAAGTAAGTACCTTCTTTCGTGTGACTACTTTGTTCACCTGCATGTTCACCAGCAGTACTTTGTTCGAGGGTATGATCGAACTGATATTTGCGAGGTGGTGTCATGACAGTGATTGTGCATGCATGGATGGTAACCCAACGTTCCCCGCAACATGCCCTTGCGGCAGTATTATGCCCTTGCGGTATTATGTAGTGGTGGAAATCCCAGCAAAGGACAGAAGGTTTTCCAGCAGAACAAGAGTATCAAAGCCAAATGACTTTTATTATATAATGACAGATAGTTTCAAAGAAACTTCAAAATTGGAGGAGGCTCAACAGCATGAATGTAATTACGCCACCTGAATAGTTTTTGACAACTGCTAGTGGATATTTATTTTTCCTATGAAACACGCCAGATACTCGTGTATGTCCAACCTTCTTTTAGAACTTCTACCTTCTTGTTCCCCCTCAAATACGCACATGCTGTCGATCAAGCATTTCTATTACAATAAGAACCATTTAAAAATGTATTGGCGGCATTTAATATGCCTGAAATGGGTATTAAGGGTACTGAAATAAAATAAGGTCGTGGGGGTTATAATGTTCGCGAGAAACTACTTACAAGTTAAGTTAAGGAAGATGAGTGAGGAAGAATTTTTAGCATTAATCTGTACAATTTATGAGATAGGAATTTGGCCGGAAGATTCCGTCAGGTCAGTGCTAATTCCTATTCCAAAAAGGAAAAGGAAGCCATTTGCGAGGACTAAAGAAGAATGAGTTAAATAAGATTTCGAATGTAAATAAATAGGTTCTCAGTATCGTCAATAATAGAATGATTATGAACAACAACGATCACTTTGTGTCTGTTCAGTTCGCTTTGACACCCTTATTTTGGATCCAGCAAGGGGAGAGACACGCGTTATGCCAAAGCATTAATTCGCTCACTAATAGATATGAATATGGAATACAAGTCAGATGTTCTTTTTTGCTTTTTAAATTTCGAGAAGACCTTGGGATAGAATGTATAACGAGTAGATTTTCAGGTAATTTGGGTAGAATTAATGAAGTTATTGCAGAAAGTAGGAATAGATTATGGGTGAGTTACTCCTCGTACTCTGATGAAGGTGGTAGCTTGGGCAATCTAAATATTAAAATTACTCTTTTAATTTTTATTCATCATTTTTAAATATCTAATATTTATACATAATATATATACACATAAAAGCATATATATATATATATATATATATATATATATATATATATATATATATATATATATATATATAGGTATCAAAAGTTTCCGACCTAACAAAGATAAAAGACTTTTTCTGAAACTTTCTGAGGTCGGAAACTTTTCAAAACACCCTCGTGTGTGTGTATGCGTATATATACATACACACACACACACACATGCACACACATTCACACACGAAAACCCGCCACATGGCGAACACATATTCATTCACATAGATACGGATATCTTCATATGCTGGCTTCATGGCTGCTATCACCGGTTAAAAAGAATTTGGAAACCAATTCTTTAAAAATCACTTCAATTGACCTGGCGCTTTTAGTAATCCATCATTCTGGCATGGAGCTCACGACCCGTGTGTAACATTTCATCATTATTCTGTACACACTCACGGCTATCAGCGAAGGTGAAAGAGTAGACAAGAAGGCAAGGGAGATTCTAGAGGCATATATTTGTAAAATAATTCCACAGACCCTTTTTCCAAAGGGTTTGCACGCATCCAAGCCACGGACTACCACGATCAAAACGAAATAGTTCTTTTATATTCATCGAGGCGAGTGAAGAGAAAATAAGGGAGGGAATTATGATCGCTAGAATTAACATTGCAGGTCCTCAAAAACCTTACGAACCCGGGCCACCCATGCAGAAGTAAGAGGTTAAGACGCTCCCTCCCGCCGTGCGGGGATGCGTGGCTTATTTCGGAGGTCCTCAGTGGAAGCGGAATGGTGGTAAAAGGGGTGACGTGTCCAAAGAGCGAGGTTGAAAGATTTGAGGGTTGCGACAAAAGGAGAGACCGAAGAGCCTGATGACTTCGATCCCCTCGCCCGTCAACCGGTTCACACAAAACGAACCCAGGGCACCCCCATGAGCAATAATTTCCTCCCCTCCGGCGGGGAGAGAGTGAGGGGAAATAAAACAGAAAAGAGCAAGCAGGAGGAGACCCAATGGGAGCCGAAGTGAACGTCGACATTTCGGCAGAACGGCAATCCGAGTGGACAAGGAACCTTGGCAACGCCTCTCCTCAAACATGATGGATGAATGGAAGAATGGGAGTCGATCTTTCAAGGTGTTACCTGACGTTGTCGCCGGCACCTCCACTTACTTATCTTAGAGCGCAAGCACGTGCTGCTGCGCGTTACCAAAAATAATTATTCCAGTTTCAATATTTTTGTTCGAGAAACACAAGACATATTTATGACTGATTCAGGAATCAAGAAAATATGTCAGAAACCGATAAAGGCAATCCAAGGAAGAGTGAAAGGGAAAAGCTCAACAAGGAATTCCAATCAACACCAAATCATCTTTCAAAGTAAACGTGGAAGAAACCTCTCAAACTCAAATTCCCGGTGATAATAATATCCGACATCGTACTGGGATTGAATCCAAAATTTGTAATATTTTCATCGCAAATAAGAATAATGAAAAATATCACCTATGCCAAATCAATTGTTTAAGTAAAAGTGTGGCAAAAACGAGCGATTGAGGGAGAAATCGATTAATCATGAGACGGCAGATTGTTCTTGCAGTGGAATTCTGGTCATAAGGATTGGGGATTAGCTCATTTATAAATTAATTTTATTCACTGGGATCCTTAAGAACTCTTTAACTATTGGTGTGGAACGCACTGGGTCTGCCATCGACTTAACCGGGAGGCCTAGCTAGAATTCTTCTGAAATAGGGCATGCATGTTACCAACGGATATTTGAGCAATGAAAAATAATAGATGAGGTGAACGTTTTTGTGAGAATGATTTCGCACACCAATAATCGCTGTTGAAAGCAATACTATTGCTAACGTTAAGATTAATGAACCCATTGATTGATGACTCTTCAGTCCGGAAATAATTAAAAAATTGATTGAAAAATTGTCTTGTACCTGATGATGACTCTGTGAGTTGAAACGCGTCGTACGTTTTATAAACTGTGGAAAAGTGCAAATTGTCCTTATTTCATTATGATGAACTTCCACGACCTCAAGCCTGAATCTGTTGAACTTAAAAAATTGATCATTTAATAAATGAAGATTCCCTGGCGGATTATGAAAAATTCCCTATCCATGTATATTTCATTGCTTAAGTCTTATTTTTCAAAATTTACAACTTCAATTATTATTCATCTACATCTACATTACTTCGCAAGCTACCCCAAGGGCGTGTGGTTGGGGTGTATAAAAAATCGAAAATTTGAACTACATTAGCCCACAATTAACAACCTTAGGTATTAAAATATTCTTCTTTTCCCATTGAGCGAACAATCGCGCTAAAACAACAGGAAAATATTTACCCTCTGACTTTTGATGAGAATTTTCCCATACCATTGTGCAAATGGCATTCTGCTAGAAAACGTAGGTAATTAAAACATAGGAAAGAATGAATTAGGAACTCAAATGAGATGGAGGTTAAAAATTATGAAGACCTGATGAGAACCAATAATGCATAGAGTCCTACCGCCCTCAAGCCCTCGTTAAATGGTGTACCTAACACATAAATTGTTGTGTGAGGTACCAATTAGAGTAACCATGAGTAAATAAATCACTGATAAAATTTAACTAGAAATTAGATAATCTAAAACATAGTCATTCATAATTTAATCCAATCATTTCGTCTTAGTTCACAATGCATCTTATTCGCACGTGATTATTCATTCAGGTTGAAGCCAAGATCGATGAGAATTCTTTGCGGACTCAGGCTCAGGGCTCAGAAGTTTTTAATTTAAGGGTTGCAAATAGTACTTCAACTCCGAATTCAAAAAGATAGGCTACGTAGGAGACAGAGGGACGATCCGTCTGACACAGTTTAATCCTTCAACCAACCTCACAAAAGAGCCTGCCAGCACCCAAGAGTAGCCAGGATCAAAACGTCACCGATTTTTACAATTCACGAGCTAAGTAGGGAGAGAATAAGGGAGTGAGTTATGATCGCTCGAATTAACATCGCAGCCCCCCGAAAACCTTACGACCCCGGGCCGCCGACGCAGAAGTAAGAGGCTAAGACACTCCCTACCGCCTTGCGGGATAGATGGTTCACTGAGGCCGTGAGTGAGGGCGAAGAAGGGGTGGGGTGGAGTGGGTGAGCGGAGGGGGGCCGTATCCGAAGGGTAAGATTGAAAGACTTGCGCGGAGAGATAAGAGGCGAGACCAAAGAGCCTGGGGTTTTCCGGTGACATCGATCCCCTCGCCCGTCAACCGGTCCATCCAAAGCCAACTCCGGGCACCCCCCGTGAGCAACTTCCTCCCCACACGAAGTTCCCTCCGGTGTGGAGAGAAAGAGAGAAAGGGAAAATAAAAACAGAGAAGAGGAAGCAGGAGGAGACCCAATAAGAACCGAAATGGACGTCGACGTTTCTTTGGAACGGTTATCCGAGCGAACGTGCGGCCGTGGCAACGCCATTCCTCAAGCATAATGGATGCATGGACGGACGTCGATGTTTCAAGGCGTTATCTGACATTTTCGCTGACACCTTCACTTTCCGAAGAGGATATGCACGCACTAATGCGCGCTACCTTAAATAATACTTCCAGTAACAAAATTTTGGCATGTAAAAAATAAGGAAAATCTAAGAATTGAGATTCCGTTATTTTCCGTTAGCTTGATAACCTTTGCATGATCACGCGGTGTCAGACCTGGTGAGGTGAAAATGCTTCATAATGATGAAAACTTTTGCATTGAATATGATTCAAAACTATAACAAAATAAAAAATAATTACTGGAAAGCGAAGTATCAATATGATAAACCTATTTCCGATTTCAAGATGAATCTACATTTTAGAAGCTGGGTTTGAACTAATCCTGGCCACTATTGTGTTTTCTTCTGAACCTCTCTTTCTAATAATAATGACTACATAGCGACATTTTTGGCTCAAGTGATTCCTTCTTAAACTCATCATAATTAGCACACCTTCTAAATCTAGCAAAACGCGTCTTCCCCACACATTTAATATTCTCCCTTCTATTATGCCCTCAAAATCCCACTCCAGTTCAGCACGTTTTCCGTTCAATTTTCCTTCCGATTTCACCCGTAAAAATCCTTCATTTTTCCGCAACTAACCTCATAGCACTCTTGATATCCTTGGTCTTTCTCCAAGCCAGCCAATCTGTATTATCTATGCTCACCATCTTCCCTTAGATGTTAGTGAACTATAAATACAAAGCTGCGCTCTGCATAAATATACACGGTCGTCACGAATCTTTTCATTGCGTCAGTGATCAGGGTCTCGTCCATCAATTGCCGCCTTAACGGAAATGATTATTTTTACTCCCGCATAATTACCTCCTCAACGATGCCGATCCATTCAAGATACTGCTCGGAGATGTTAATTGCTCCAGTTACATAACCATGAAGCCACACTTCAGGACTCATTACTCCTCTCTCCCAAAATACGTAAACCAGTTCAGTGAGTCCCGCCAATTATTAAAAATGAACATTAATAAAACATTCTCGCCAGGAATAAATGTAATTCAATCGCAGATAGAGAGAGTCAGTGACTTTTTTGACGTTCCCACTCAACATCTTCAGTGTATTTTATATTCTACGCCACTATTTAATTTAAAACTTAATGCATAAAAATATTCTGGATAAGACATGTCTGCTTTCGTCCGCGCTATCGGTGGAACTACGTTTCTGTTGAGTTCAATGAAAAGTCTACAACGGATTTATGCATTTTTGACCGCACTGATTACTTCGCTATTTTTTCAGAACGTCCGCTTCACACCTGGTCCATCAATTTCGAGAATTTAGCAGTAATTTATGAACACTAACGAGTAAGTCTTATGGTGACCTCACCAAAAACTACCTTAAAATAAAACAAAGAAGAAAGAACTACCTCAAGCGTGAATTGGCGCTGACTTACAACAGTTTTGCTAGAATTAGTTTGCACGGCCTTTCACACGTCATCTGCATTTGAAGTGAGTTCGGGGAATGGTAGTTTAGCCCTTGAGAATACGACTAGTAACTAAAGAGTGCCGAGTTCATACACCGTAATGACTTTGGAAATATAATGACCATGAAAAATCCAAAAGGTGCGGTTTTCTGTTCACTAGAACTATTTTTGAGAGTTGATGTTGGTAGCAGAGGGAAAATATATGCCTCCGCAACCCTTAATTTGGGAATTTCACACTCCAAAGAGTTTAGTTCGGAAAGACTTCCAACCCTATACATCAACACCAACCTTACGGTTGATTAATAGGAAAGCGGTGATGCAGGTTGAAATTTGAAAGGATACGAGGTCAGTGAGGCACGAAAAACATATTCACAATATAAAAAGACAACATTTATCTAAAAATTTCGAGTTATTCATAAATTTGTCGATCCCCACTTTCCGGCTCATTTCCTGGATATCTTTTCAGGGAATCAAGGGAAAGTAGATGCAAAAAAAATAATTTACACTCAGCAGAAAGTTGTATCGAATTAATTTTTTTTTATTTCGTGATAAAAGATTGTATTTTGTCTTCAGGTACGTAAGGAAAATCAAACTTTCATAAATGACACCCTTTTAGCCTCAAGGGCTGACTCGTAATAAACGAGCCTGTCCTGTGCTGTCAGTAGTCGAATGCACTATGCCAAACTTTACATTCATGCAGATTAATTTTAAATCTTCACTCACATTGTCCGGGACTCAAAGAAAATGAAGGAGAAGTCGGTTTTCCACTTACCTGCGAAAGAAAAAAACAAACAGAAGATTAGCAAAGCAAAAAAATATGGGTAACGCACTCAAACATGAACAACTTCACAGAAAGCAACTGAAAAGCGATAAGATTCGACAACAATTTATATAACGATCGGTGAATTATATCACATGATCTACTCCAATAATTTTACAACCGGAGCAGTTGCGGAGTTATGAACACATGAGTGAAAATAGAAATGGAAGAAGTATCCACAAATATCAATATGTACACTTAAATATCAAAAGGCACATTTTTCGTAATGCAAAGTTTCTTTGTGGAGAATTTCATCTGGTGGCACTGGACACTATCTCTGATGTACAACACATGGATTTGAGTATTTAGTTAAGGTATGGCACTTCTGTGTTGAACTCCCAACTCAGGTCATAAATTACTTCAGAACTATTAACCATTAAAATTTTATTAAAATCTATTCAACACTAGTGAGAGTAATGATAAATTATAGATGCAGAGATTGGTCAATATGAGCTATTTCGGGAATACACCTAATGTTAAGCGAGGTGATCACTACCCAGCCATTCCGTTGGACCCACAAGGAAAATAGAAATGTTGGTGACGCAATACTAAAAGGAAAAGATCTGAAGCACTGTTATGAAATACCATAGGCATTTCCCGGTAGTCCTTTTTTGGTTCCTAGCCATTTTGAATTCTTTTCTGTGTTTTGATCACATCACCCGTCAGCTTAATTATCCACCGGCGAATGACAGATATTTGTAACGGAAAATAGGTATCTCTTTCGCTTCTCTTGCGAACTTTTCCTTCAACGGTGATTCCCTTTTTTTCATTTAATATTAGTTATTCTTCTGTTGCATCGATTTTCATTGATTTCAATCACCACTTTGAAACAGCTTGATATTTATATATATATATATATATATATATATATATGTCAGTTATTCCATCTGATTCTAAGCTTTGTAGATTACTGTTGATTTTTTTTCTTTTCGGATAAAATCCTTTGTATACTTGGACCATTCCGCCAGCAATGCTACTTCCATTAATGGCGTTTCTTCTGCATATATAAAACTATGTTGAATATACTTGTTACTGTTTTTATTACACTTCCAATTTTGTTGTTTTTTTACAGTATATTCGGTTTAATTTACAAAATTCACAGTATGGCTTCTTTAAAATTAAGTCTACTAAAACCGCCTCATGTCAAACTATTTAGGTACACTCATGCACCTCTTGGATGATTTGAATCTATTACATTCAAAATAAATAAATAGTTATTATGTTGAACTACAGACCGGAGGGCCCGGGTTCGATTCCCGGGCAAGCCTCTCTGGGCACCTGCAGCTCCACCCAACCTATGTGATTTTTAGGGTGTCAGATCTTCCTGGGAAACCGCAACTGGCACAGAGAAAGTAACTGGCCCCCCAACCCTGATGTGTGAATTTCACACGCCGTATAGGGCTTAGTACTGGGTGAACTCTACAATTACCTACCAAACCGACCTTCCGGTTAATTACTGTGTTTATTTATTTCGTATTTATATCGAACTAAGTAAATATTATTCTTATTATTTGATGAAACCCCTCAGAAAAGGCTTACTTTCTTTTATTTTGACTCAGTGACAGCATTTAACTATATCGACAGAAAACGTGATTTTTTACAGAGCATTTACATTATCACATTAAATTTATATTCCTAGACCTAAGGAGTTCAAATGGCTAAAAGCAACTTCAAGGGTAGATTTTGTCTCCATGAAAAATTCTCCCTTTTGCAGCAACCATCTTACAGAAGGTTCGTCCTAATAGCACGTGAGTATTTAAACTAATCTTCTGTAGCACGAGATCATAAAAACCCCCAAATACAGAGTCATTATTCTTCAAATTCTGTTCGATTGATTCATGCTCACGTGTCACTCAATGCTGATAAATGCAGTCATCACGGCAATTTCCCACTCTGGGTGGATAGTATTTTTATACCAGTTGATTGCTTTTTTTCTACTCTCCAAATTAGTGATTAAAAGAAAATGTTAATTCTCTACAATTTTTCAAAAGCGTTCTTGTTTATTATGTCATAAAATTTATTATTATCTACGACTGTTTTATTTTCAGCGTTCCACGAATTTTCACAATTTGGAAACTAATAACTGTTGAAGGATAATTAATATTACGGAACCTAATATATTCCCATACTCCTAATCATTTCATTATATTCGAATACCTACACATGATTTCATATAAAATTGCAAGAATTATTGGGCTTGAATTATTTTAATAACTGTGTTAAAATGTAGGACATATTATGCGTTGCTTGAACAGAGAGGTATATACGGTACATATACCTGTACTTGTTCCTTCGTTTCATAAAATGGCTAAAAATATACCTTTTTCCGGAAAAACGTTGATGATTGTTAAACTCTCAAATCCTACGGCCCCTAACCGAGGTTCTCTTACAGACAAATATTTATTATTTCAGCTCTAGCGTTCAATTCATGCTTCTAATTGTGAAATAATATAGAATATTCGCGAATTCAATGGCAAAATAGTCGTAGGAGAAATATAATGCTTCAGAAAATCATTCTGAACATAACGTAAAGTTTGTCCGAGTTTTCGGTTCCCTTTTCTTCTGTGATGTCACACGTAGGCCGGTTACTCTGGTACCACTTTTCTGCTGCGAGGGCGTCTCTCTGGTGTAAAATCCTCAAAAGGTTCCGCTGAGGCAGCCATGGCGGTTTATGCCTTTCACCCGCCCCACCCAGCGTACTTTCGGAATCCCCACGCGCGTCAGGTCGCTCGATTGGAACGGGAGCCGGTTGGATTGTTGGGAAATTCGACGCGGCGGGCACGAGTTTCGGAACGGCGACCATTGGTGGAAACCTTGGAAATGGCGGGAAAGTTTGCATCGCTAAATATCAATCACCTAATTCATTCAGGCACAAGCGAAGGGCAAGTGGCTCGTTATCATTCGTGGAAAAATGCCAAAGCATTCACAGTTCAATTCCAGACCTAGTTTAGCAAATTTCTCGCCGAATATATAAAATGAGCATGGCTAGCATATGAGCTAAGTGATATGGTTTCAAATGAACAGGAAGTTTTGTCTGTGCTAAAAAATTCCTTGGAAAATCTAATTTTACCTGCCTCTCTTCCTAATAGACATCCTTGGTTATCGGCAAACCCAGCACCGCAGGATTTCATTCATATCTTCGTTTAAACAGTTGTAGTGCATTGCTATTATTGAATTACATAGACTTAATGGAAAAGGGGATTGAGCGTACAAACTTTTAAAATTTATAGAAACATATTTTTAGGATCTGTGAAATTTCAAATTTACAAAAATTAATATTTACGAGAGAATATACGTGATTCAGGCAGCCATCTTGAGCATAGTGAATACTAGACAAAAGAAATCCACATTGCTTTAAGCATTTTCTGGCATGGAAAAGTGAATCAGTCCATCTCCAAGAATTTTTCAACAATTAAGCATCTAAACGGCATTTAAAAATGTGTTTACAAGATTGCGCTGCCATAGTTTCTGTCTCCAAGTATATGTTCATAGGAAAAACAAATATATACAAACTCTCGAATAGTAAACCTCGCTATCTCAAGATAGGAGGGATTGCCTTGGGTTTGAACAACATTATTCCTCGTCAAAAGGCTACTCTAGGCTCCTAAGCTGTGAAAAGTCTAAGTTTATCGGCATAATTAACGACTCCTTTACTTCTGGCTCCCTAATAAATAAGAATGAAACGCCCACTGGAATGCCTGCTTCTGGCGGTGGACGAGAATTTCACCCGGGCAGTGGCGTTGGGAGTGTTTGGTGACGTTTCTTTTGGCCTCCTCTTAGATTGGGGTGCTTCCCAAGTGGCATCGACCTGACATAAGCTCACGCGAGCTGTTTTCGGGCGCAAAGACACATTCGTTCACGCAACCAAGCGACATCGTGGCTCACTTGAGAAGGGATGCATCCGACGAGTTTCACTAAATGTTCGCGGCGCAGAAATCAAAATATAATACCGTTTTCACACGCGTTCCAGGATTGATTTCATAGGCTGAATTCAAAAACTGGGCGTGTAGCACGTCATTTGCGATACTGACATTAGTCCATACCCATCGAGGAAAGTGATCCTGCCGTCAACGCAATCCACCTATCAACCTTGGACCCATTCGTGAAAAGTCGATGACTGAAAAATAATAAAACAGAAAAGTGGAGAAGAGGGACCGAAGCACCCAACCTTCGGCCATGTCTGAGCAAACACGTACACCAGACATGAACTGCATGACATATTTTCACTCACATGCACCCTTCTGTAGATAGTATACTAATCATACGAAAACACATAAATATTTAAAAGGAATACCTATATCTATCTTATTATTAAGCTCATTTTTCTATTATTTCTAGCAGATTTTAAGGGAACAAAATGATCTAGTCCATTATGTCGTTTTCTGCCTTCTTCTTGAACCTAACGGCCATAGAGCATGGTTCAATTTCTTGGCATCTCTCTGTCCCGTAATACTCAATATAGTAGTAACTTCTTCCCCTGTTTACTTCCTTTAGAATTCTACATGTATACTCCAAAAATGTATCTTATCCTGTCCTTCCTATTCTTCTCTGTCTTTGTTGATAATCCCCCTCTACCTCAGGACTATTATACCTCGGAACCGATCATAAACACATCTATTTATACACAGCTACGTTTCAAACCTTGCTCAATATCATTTATCCTTCTTCTTAATAGTCAAGGTTTTCCAACTGTACTCAACCACGCTCTAAACAAAGACCTTTAATCTTTTCTTGAGTTTGATTGGGGTATTTTTGTCGTGATCGGCCTTTCATCTTTCCGTAGGCCACCTAACCGGCGGCGATCCCGATTCTAATCCACTCCATACAGTCTCCGTCATTGGTTATAAGACTCCTCGTTACCCTGTACTTGCGATACACAAATTACCGTCTTCCCAATATCTTGATTGAATATCAACACACCTGTCTTGTAGATTTCAATCTTATTATCAAATTCAGAAGCAAAAATGCGTAATTTCTTCCATTTTTTCCGTAATTTTTTTCTGTTCCCGGCAATATCGGCTGGGCCTTCCCGTATTCAATGGTTATAGTCTTCATTTTTCCCACTAGTACCTCCATGCCTTTCATAAGGTTATTTCCATTAATTTTTCAAGTACGAGTAAGCAAGTACGTAACACGGTGAATACAAATGTAGACGGATAACATCTTTGCCTCGCTTCCCTACCAATATTTACTCGTATGTCTTCAGCCTCTCATTCTTCCACTCTTACTATCCGTCCAAAACAGACCACTTTTATTTAACTCCTGTATTTCTAGTATATTCCAATATCCCTCATAATTTCCGCACTCAAATTCACTATAGTTTAACTATTATTCCCAAATATATGAGACTATTTACACTTTTCTATTCACCTTCAACAGGCTTCAACTCTGCCAACATTCAAAGAAACAGTATTTCAGCGTTCGTCCGACTCCCTATCCTAAAACAAATACGATCACTTACAAAAATGCCCTATCTATCCTCTAGCTTTAGTCACATGATATGCAAAATTAATTTTTATATGCTCTTTAACATTTTTGCCATTACTTTTGGGTAGGGAAACTAATATTGTTTAAAGGATGTTTTTAGTACATCTCCCATTTCCTAGACAATATTTGTGAATATATATATATTGCACAATTTTCCAAGCCCTTCAGTAAATCTAATTGAAAATTTAGCCTGGATCGTTTCCCTTCCTAAGATAGTTACCTTTCACCTTTTTTATCCTTTGCCTTTCTATTTTCCGTCACCGTAATCCAACCCATTCAACATAAATTTGAAATTATAACCAAATAAATGCTCTTTCATTAGAATTTCACTCCGAGGGGACATACATATAGTATGTGAGCAGTATGCATCACTTGCCCATGCTCATAATGATATATGAAACTTTGAACGCCCTTTGAAATGAATTACAGTGCAATTATCTTCATAAAAATAGACAAAAATACCCTAGGTTGGAGACACTGCGTAGAATCTACAGAAGTTCAACTTGAAAATAGCTGTATAAGTAAACTGCGGAAAACTGGGTTAATTAAATTTAGACAGGGTCTCCATAAAATACTGTGGAATCAAAAAGTAATAGTATTTCCTTTGAAAATGAATCAACTCCATATAGCCACGCCTAAAAGAGCCAGTTAAATTAAACATAGTTAAATTTTACCATGGTCGCGAAAACGTTGAGACAAAAATGATTAATTTTCTTTCCAGCCGAAGTCGCAATAGAATACTATTGGAGGCAGTGTGCTGTTTGTTGCATTTTTTCATCACCTTCTTTCGCGAGTGTAGTTTATGAGAAATGGAGCAGAAATACAAGAGGCCCAGGGTCATTCTCGAATCGGTAAAAGAGAGAACGAAGGATAACTCGGAGCGTGGAAGGCATCGCGGGTGGCCAGCGAATGGATTTATGACCCACTTAAGAATCAACCCACATGCATTACGAAACCATTACATATTTCACCGTACCATTCCCCATTCCAATGCTGCAACCCCCGGTAGACACCCAGGGCAAGAGAAGAGGACCAAAACTCGTACTCTTGTTCAATTAGGAGGCGTTGTGCCAGGGCACGTGGAGCGACGGCCACACCGTCCTTCTTCACCCATCGCAAACCTCCGAGTGTCATAAGAGCGGCTCAGCGCGCCGCAATGCGCGGGTCACGCCGCGCACACAATCCCTAGGACTGCGAGGGCACGACGTCGTCCGCTTTGAAACGTGACGAAATCTTCGCTGCTTCGTCGCGCGGTGACGAAAATATTTCGAATGAAATATTTTCGCCACCGCGCGTCTGATTATCTTGCGTTCCGGATGCGATCGCGGACTGGGATCCAATTCACAGACGGATGTGTTTTCCACACGGAGTCCATGCACGCGAGCACATGCACTCATTAGCCGCCGCCCCTTTGGCCACTGGAAGACCGAACCGGTGGCTTAAAATTGAGCTACGCCCTGACTACTTATCACACCGACTTGCGGGTGACATTAGGCGGGCATGCAACACGGTCACGGCTGGCGTTGAGTGCTGCGAGACACGAAACTGACCGCGGCGTCCTTTTCGATTGAACGTCCACGTCTAGAACTAATTTGCCTCTGTCCATGATAGGGTCTACGGGCGATTAATTTTTAGAAGTGAAATATATATGCAGAAGAAATGATAAGGGAGACATGGGAAGGGCTGGAGTGAAAGTAGGTGGGGAACTCATTAAATTGGTTATATCTGTGAATGCTCAAGTCAATCAGCCAAAAGGCAATCATGGCTTAATGCATTATGGAATCAGTGAGCTATGTATAGGATGTGAATTAACTAAAAGAAAACGAAGGTAATTAGATCCTCAAGATAGAGGAAAGCTAAGATAGAAGTTGAAGTTGGAGGACACAAAATAGGATGGTTAGAAAAGTTCACTTATTCAGGGAGTACTTTGGTGGAGGGTTGGAAGAATAACAGGGATGTTCAAAGAACTGCGTAACATAAAGCAGATTTTACTGAGAGGCGAGAGTTGATGATAGATACCTACTTGAAGATGCAAAGAAAAGATTTGTAAAAATTTTAATACGTGTATGCAGCGTACTTTTGTATGACTCGGAAACTTGGCTGTTACGGCAAGATGATAAGCGTAGATTGGTGGCTTTTGAAAAGCAGTTGTGAAGAAAGATGGAGAAAATAAAATAAACGGAAAGGAAAAGAAACGAATACATTCTAGACATGGTCTTGGAAGAGAGATATACTAAGAAGGTACAACAAATCTATTCAAGGAATACTGAGAGACAATGCGATGCTGAAGAAGGTAATAGAGAGGAGAATTCTGGAAAAGTGACGTATATGAAGGAAAGAATAAGCTTCTTCGATGGAATTAAGGGAAAGTATTCAGAGTTATAGAATGATTTATTCTAATATGTAATATAGGCTTTAAGAATAATGTTTGCACTGTTAGTAAGTGCTTAGGAGCACAATCGTGTGTGGTGCCACGGTCTATCAAAAACCTACCCTAATTCGGTAAATTACTGTTATGAAAAATACCGAGGAAAATTGGCTGAAGGTAAAGGCTGTGGTAACATGTCACAGCTCATGATCGAAAGAAGGGAGAGTACGAAATGAGGAGGGTCGGAGGAACGCCTATAAAACCTTCCCTTGCACTGTGAGATAAAAGGGGTAGCTCGGACGAACAAAATCCTACGGGTAGAGCCGATAAAATACGAACGTCAGCCGAGCTTCGCTGAGACGGGCCGAACTTCATTTCCCAATTTTCTACGCCTGTGACGGCCTCTTCTCAATAGCTCGGGAAAGATCTTTCGGTGAGCAGCACAATTTTTAAGCAATCGGCCGTACACATTTACTTAAAATTAATCGGGTGCAATAATTCCCATATTAATGAATTTCATTCTGGTACTAACGATTTCTTTATTTCGAGGCAAAAAGGTCCACTCATCTCCTCATTACAGTGTGGATGTAAAACTTGGATGCACGCAAGACAATATAAGCGTGAAATGGGGACAAATTAAGTGAGCATGTGGGGCCTGAGAAGTTTTGTTGAAGAAAATAGCGTAAATAGGGTGACGGATGAGTCGGTTATGCGAGATTGTGGATTTGATGCATCGGCGATAAATAAGTATGAAAGTAGTGAGCTAAGATGTCGGGTTATACTGAGAGGGTGAATGAGAGTCGAATCACCAAACAGTTAAAAGAGAGAAGATTGAAAGAGGAAGGGATAGACCGAAAAAGTCTTAAGTGAATATGGATGAAGAGATTCAGTGGAAGAAATAAATAGGAACTCATGAATAGAAGAGCATGCCCGAAGGAATGTATGCATGTAAGAGAGATGAAAAAAAACAAGCAGGAATGTGCAAGCTATAGGATATCGGTAAAAGAGAAAATATTTTCTGAAGCTAAAATTAGAGCTGTTTTTGCTTTACACACCCAGAAAGAGAACGATGTCTTCGTAAAATTAAGATTCGGAAGTTACCGCCTAACATATCCAACTAAGTATCAAACATTCGATATAATTAACTTAGTACAAAGAATTAACACGAAATATTTTCTCTCAAAGCATTCCACGTTAGCATTCCATTAGTGGGAATAAGCAGGATAATTTGTAATAGTCCGTGATTTTACGAGGGTCATCCGGAAAGTAGTACCCGTTCGTGCCGCATGAAGTGCTGACGACGCGAGTAGCCGCTGGACGAGGTCAGATAGCTTCAGTGGCTTGTCTGCCTTCTCTGAGCCAAGTTGCGTGACGCTAGCATTGCCTGTGTTGTTTCTGTGATTGTTTACAATGTTTAAAAAAATTGAGAACGCCGCCAGTTGTGAAGTGAGGGCAGTGATTAAATTCCTCAATGCAAGAAACGTTCGCCCATGTGATATTCATCGCCAATTAAAGGAGGTGTATGGAGACAATGTAATGGACGAGTCGTCTGTTCGGCGGTGGTGTCGCAACTTCAACATGGGGAGGGGGAACACACACGACGATGAGCGTTCGGAGAGACCGTCTGTCATTACAGACCAACTGGTGAGCTCAGTTGACGAATTCGTGAGGAACGATCGGCGCGTCACAATTGATGACATCTATGAGCATTTTCCCAATGTTTCTCGAACAATTGTTCATGAAATTGTTAAACACCATCTGCATTATGCAAAAATTTGTGCAAGATGGGTCCCTCGCGTATCTCAATGAGCTGGCGGCGAAGGACTATGCAGCAGGAATACAGAAACTTGTCACACGTTATGACAAATGCCTTAATTTGCTTGGAGATTATGTTGAGAAGTAGTTTAAAGTATCCTCTTTCAAATAAAATTTTTTATGTTTGTTAATATTTACTTTTGTGTCTTTATTTCACGAACGGGTACTACTTTCCGGATGACCCTCGTATATACATGAGAAACGGCGTTTCGGATTCTAACTTTTTTTCGGGAAAATTCTAAATAAGAAGGCATACAATTGATTTTTATTTAATATTAATGCATTAATATTATAAAATATAAACAATGAATTATTATTTAATTGGTGCTTGACTTTCAGTTCAGTGTTCCGCCGGAGAAGAAGACATGGCCTAACAGGGCAATATACCTGTATGTGTTGAAAAACAGACTCCAGTTGGAGGCTTGAGCAAAATCCAATTGCTTAGAAACATAAGAGATAGAAAAATAGAGGGGACTGAGTGCAAGAGACAGAATCAAAAGTTTTAAGCTGCTGGTCTTCTTCAGGTCACACTCCGACCTCAAGAAGGCCTCAGAGAAGGCCGAAACTCAAACGTTCTGAAATGTGCCATTTTACGTGTTCTCTATTTATACTTCTGTGTGTGCCGCCCAAATGTTATATTTCTATCGTGAAAGCTTCTACCTCATATATATATATATATATATATATATATATATATATATATATATATATATATATATATATATACATACATACATACATACACATGTATATAGTCAGCTAATATTCGTTCCAAGAATATACCCACCTGAAAGTAATATTGTTTCGAACATTATTGAAATCGGAAACATCAATTTTAGCCTCACTGGTCAAGTAGGTTCCGGCCCTTGCCCCGTCATTCCCGCCTCCCGCCAGTCGACGGGCGATTCTATCCAGGGGAAAGTGAAGGAATGCGGTAGTTAGAGAGATGAAAGGAAGAGATGGGAACGCTCTAGTGGAATTTATCGGTATACGGGAACCGGGACGAAAGGGATGGCGGGTTAAGGACGACGGAGAAGCAAGAATGCATTAGGGGTAGGGTCGGAACAAAAATTGGGAGTGAGGGAATATCGTTTTACTTTTAGACGTCCAGCTACGATGCTGCCTGTGGGCGACCACGGAACGATTGCTAATTAGAATCCATGCTGCTATGAAATACGAGCGGGGAATGACAAATACCCATCACCCGGAGCAGTGTGTAGTTGAGGCCTTACCACCTAGGTTCCCAACTTCTAAGACGAATCTTGGAGGAAAAGGATCTTTCTCATCCCTTTCTGGGATGAGGAAGATCCTTTGAGGGGTTCAGGCCGAAGACGCATACCGTTTTCTGAAAAGTTGAAGGATGGCCCATCCAAAAAAAACTACAGAAAAGCGTAATGTATTGCATCGAATTTGGTAAATCAAGAAAATCACATGACGCCGGGATGGAGTGGCTCTATTTTATTACGTTTTAAGAACGGCTGAAATAACAGGCTTCCGACAATCTCGACAGCGACATCGCCAGTGGAATGCGCGCCATCAAGAAGAGAGTGCAGTCAATCACAGAAAATAAGCCATTGGCACTAATATATTTCAGTACATACCGAGGTCATTGTCATCAAGAAGTGATCATTAGCAGTTAAAATCAACTTTTGATTCCTATTTGACTAGTCTTAAGATCAGTAATATAGCCAAGAGTGTTACTCGTTATCAGGTAGAATTTCCCAGAGAATTTTTCGCCGTGTAATTCGTTCATTGATCGAAGGACCTAGATTACCATTATCTACGAGAAAATATGGAATCGTGTCCAAGCTGTCTACGGTATACTCCATAGCTTCCTTAACTACTACAAAGACGAAGAGGCTGAAAATTAGCGTTGTGCTCACCCGCTCTCCTGCCATAACTAGCAACTCTATGCGCAGAATACATAAAAATACGTGACGTAGGGTGGCATTTCGCCGAATGAAAAGGTCACGGAGGGAATAACAAAGTAGGTTTGCCCACTGTAGGACACTAGCAGAATTGACCGATGAAACCAGACTTTAATTGAAAACGTGTGACACAACAAGCCAGTAGGATATTTGAGAAAGGAGATTGTACGTTCACGGCTGGTCACCAACTAGCTTATCAAGAAACCTCCTGTACAGAACAGACAGAAGTACACACACATGGACACAAATTCATTCCATACCCTCCGGCCATTGCTACTCGCAACAAGCAAAAAAAATTTTTCAGTTCCTGATAATTAATCTTAAAATAAGGGGATGCATATGAAACCAAGACAATAAGACAAGCGGAAATATAAAATTTCAAAGTGTAAAAGGTAGCTTATATGGCTAAAGCACTCGGTCAGACATCGAGCGATCCGGTTTTGAATCCCAGACTGGGTGAATGAGTTTTAAATTCTGAAATTTTTGCAAGTATAATGCGCGTTTGGCGAATGACTCCGTTTCTGTCGCGGAATATACTACAGTTTCTTGGAATTTCGTGATTGGTATTTAACAATCAGAAAAGACGGGCGAAAGAAAATTGCTCATCTATTCCCGTCACGAGCTAGATGAGGGTTAACGTAAAGTTCACGCATGAGAGAAATACCAGTATCGGACATCATGAGGGAAACATAATTCTTAAAATTTCTATGGACCTACGCTTAAAAAGTCGGCTTCCCTAAACGAACAATGAGGATACATATGAGTGAATGAGTTAATGAGTATTTGCAACAGATATATCGCATTTTGAAGGTGGTTTCAGTGAGCATTTGCAGGGCAGCGCTGGGAAGTTTAACTTCTCAATTTAAAAATGCAGATGACAGCTGTCCGATTTTCTAAAAACTATTTACGTTGACTAGAAAGTGTCATAAGATTATTGGAAATTCTAGAATCAAAGCCGTTTGATGCGCAACTGTTACCACGAGTTTGAACTCCTATTTATGCAGGTTTTGAATCCTCTCATGTAAGTAGCCCCAAATCATAGTTGGATTACAAAGGTAGCAAAATATAGATTATTCGTCACTACTTCTGAATATGCGAATCCTCAGTCAAAGTACTTTTACATTTGCCTGATAATTATTAGTTGCCTTAGAGTCAAAAGAATCAACGCAGATATATAAATATTTATAATGGTAATCTAGTTATGGAGGCGAGAATTCTCACAAGTGTAATCCCGAAGAGTATATCCATCCAAACTCAATTTAACTTATTAAAGCTGAAAGAACCAACCCTATATGAAGGATACACGATTGTACTGAGTTAGCGTCCTGAATCAGTTTAGCATTTCGCTCAGCTCAGAGTGCACGGAAGTAAAGGCCTTCATCAGGTCTCTTAGACTGAAATGGTGATTGTTTCCCCAGACTCAGGCCTTTTTGCGAATTATTTTATAAATGAATATATTTCACTATTAATAACTTGAGTTGGTTCGATTGACGGCCACCCAAAGCGTACAATTTCGATAGATATATTGGGAAGTAAACTCGTGAATCCTTGTGATGCTATCTCTTTTGGGATCTAGATAGGTTTATTGACGAAGTAATTCTGTCCACATACCACAACGGACTGGGAGTTCTTGGGATTGTCCCAATCACTTACAGGTTTCCAGAGCTGATGGATAGTAATTTCGGCAAACCTAATTCTCTGGAAATATGGGTGCGTAACCAATACATTAAATGTCTGATACTATCTCATACCTTCGAAACATCTTCGACAAAAGAAATATCGACGCATAAAATTTCCTGCCCAGATATTTGTATTCGATCAGTAGTAATTACTGTATAGAAATGAATGATGCAATTAAATAAAAAGGAATTTTTAATTTAAGTTCATATCCACGAAAATGTACTTTATAACAATCTTTAAGAAGGTACAATGTGGCATTCTTCGATTGGAAACCATTGTAACTACTTTGACCTTCTTACAATTCTTCATTCGTGAAATATCTCTTTTTTTCGTGATTTCCTGTCTTTGCAGATAATTTAAAGGGTACTAGTGGAAACATTTTGCTCATTGCAACCTCTATAATTTATTTTAGTCAATTGAGACGGTAAATGAAGGCCACCGCCTATTTCGAAATTGGTGATAGCAAATGGAAAATGTGGTCAACGCCGCTAGGTTCCTTATTTCAGGAGAAAAAATTATATTCTTTCATTGTCCGTTAAGTGACGGTGTAGTTGTATCAAACAGTGGTCATTTAATTATTCGAATAATACTCATGACTCCAACTTCGTTCCATTGCCGACCCTTGGGACCGGTATTTTAAAGGATATCCAATTCTCCCCACCCCTAGACATTTATTTTCCACCAATAGAAATCAACCCTTACTTAAAGAGGAGACTCAACCAATTTAAGCTTAAGCTTAATACATGCATTTTCTTTTAATCTAATTTGACACATCACTTGGGTGAAAATGCATCTAAATCCTAGCCTTAAAGCGGCCACGAGGGGGTTTTTAGCGGTTTGTTAGCCCACTATCATTTAGGGTAATTAGTACCATTCCGAATCCTTTTATTTTCGGGTTGTTCTTAATTTTGTACGTGATGTTTACCATAGAAGTCATGAATCGTGAGAAGGAAAAAGTACACCTTACTTCGATACTTGAGTTTATTAGTCACTTTCCTTATCTCCTCGCGGTGCTCCCGACTATCAATGTTATTCGGGATTAGAATTATTCCCTCTGAGTCAGCTTTAAACCCTAAACCCTAGTGCGTACCGCACACTAACTGTCAAAAAAGCCGATACAAATAATCCTCCATCCCTAAACATAATTCGGATCACGACAGCAGAAAACTTAAGTCAAGACCAAACACACGGCACGAAAAGAGAATATTAAAACGCAACTGTGTTTTCAGGATTTCACGATCAAATCACAAAAATACCCCATCTTGGCCACCCCTATGCCTAGTGGGCCCGACACGCCCCCGTGTCGGCTCGCACTGTAATCAATGTGCGATCGCAGCCGAGCCGATGGAAGGTAGAGCATCATCTCACGTATCATCTACTGCCAATTGATTCCGCGTGAGATCGGCCCCATGTCGGTACTTTTAGCCGCGTAGGAATTCCATCGGAGACGGAGGGGTGAGAGATGATATTCATCCGCCGCCGAAATCTCTGACACCGACGCCGGTCAATTCTTCCGTTCCTCGGGCGAAAAAGGAAAGAGTCGGGGAGGTGAAATATTTTTCTCGAACGCAAACCGCCTGGCGTCGTACTCGGGCCATGGACAGCGCAGAGGGCGGCAAGGAAGGAGCCGAGAGCTACGTACATGCCCGTACATAAAACGAGGGATGGTGGGGCGAGTGCGTGATGCCTGCATTCCGAGGGGTGCGTAAATTTTCTGTCCTTTCACGGAATTGATAAAACAAAGATTGCTCGTTTAGATCCACCACGAATAATTTCACCTGGTAACCATGGTTCCCACGCACAAAATCATCTACAATACCCCGCAAGCCGTCGCAAGGACGAGTGGCAGGGGGTGGTAGGTCACCAGCCTTTCTAAATAACGTACATTCACTCTATTTCCTCGTAGCATCATTATCAGGTGTTCGATGACCTTGAGTTACTGATTATGTGTACAAAAAATAAGCAGATAAATGGCTAACAAATAGGCTGTCTTTTCCATAAAAATTCGTCTAGTGGGTACATTAGATAATATTCTGGTCCTTATTCGCTCGCGGTATAAATGACATTTTACGACTGTCATCTCCACAGAATATATCTCTAGTCTTATGCGAGTATTCTCGATCACTCCTAACGTAGAGCGGTAGTGTGCCACACGGTTTCAACATAATCACAAAAAGAGATCAGCTTATAAATTACTCAGGGTATTTCATCTATAATTGTTGTAAACTTAGCCTTTAGTCTTCCCTTAGGAACACGGCCAGAGAAAAGGGTACAAAAGTACGTAACAATCGTGTAAAAGGAATTAGAATAGAATAGGTAACACCCACTTTGACGAAGATATCGGAATCACAATGAGATTAGAGACAATTTAAAAATTCATTTTCAAGCATCAAATCCTTTCAAGTGCATTGACATTTATAAGTTCTGAAAATCAGTGGCATTACCTTTCGCAATGCAGGCGATTATTGTACGTTACTCAATGGAATACGTCGCACTACGATGGGAAACATTGACGAAAGTCTACGAATTCAACTGGCTTGTATTTCACTCAGCCCTAATGAGATAGTTTAATACCAATTAGCTACGTAGCCGACGCGGAAAAAGCGGGCGAAGTCAGCCCGCAGGGTAAACTGCAGCGCCGAGCGCGAAGTATAGGTGTGCATTCACAATCAGACGACATAAGCGGGCAAGGTAAAAAAAATTAGTAAAGCACACAACTTACGTGTTTCCTAGACGGTACCCTCAGAACACTTTTCCATGCGCATGATGAAGGGAGGCAAAAAGAATATAGTATGCACCAGAGAAAGGGAGGGGGGAAATGGGTACTGAGAATGTAATCCATTTTTACGATGCAAGGTTATACTCCTTTTATTTCAACTTATTCCCCAATTGTCCGCTTAGAGGGTTGAATATCAAAATGAGAATCAGTTTACTAGGCATTTACTAATTAGAATGCCCGATTCATAAAGGAAAACAATGAATCTAGAGTTAACTGAAGTCCAACTTTCTGTAACGCTCAATTCAATGTTCAACCAAATAGAAAGAGTTTCTCTTTTCTCATTGACAAATGACTGATTCGACTACTTTGCACTGACGTCTTCACTCGTGATGTATCAACGTAAGGCCCCTGTTTCAGTCGCGATTAGGTAAGTTAATGAGTCAACTTAAAAGATGAATTTAACTAAGCTTTTTCTTTCCATTTATGCTACAGCTATTAAAGAAATAAAAGTTATGCTGACATTAAATCACGAAAGAAAAAGTAGTTCTCAGAGGAGACAAGTTACTCTGGAGAAATTTTTACATATACTAATTTATTTATTAATTTTATTCATTTAGTATCAATCTGAAAAAACATTTTTTGCATTTACCCAAGACTTTTCATAATTATTCTATATGGATGTGTGTATATATATATATATATATATATATATATATATATATAAACGGGGATTAATAATATATATATACATATATGTGTATCTATATGTGTGTATATATATGTATGTATATATGTATATATATAAATATATAAAAATATGCATATATATATATATATATATATATATATATATATATATATATATATATATAGGGGAATCCTTCATCTACCGGGGCAGCAGCATAACATGGGATGGAAGAAGTTCAACCGACATCAAGCGAAGAATATCCCAAGCTAAGAACGCATTCACGAAGAAGAGGCAATTACTACGCTCAAAGATCCTAAGGCTGGAAACAAGTTTCAATTCTCAATGCGTTTGTGCGATAATGTATACCTAAGTTTTTCTGCATGCATGAGTGTGTGCGTAGAATCGCTCCAACGTAGCCAAACTGGATTTTACGGCTGATTTCTCCACATATTCCTTCTCCAATAATACACACGGGGATCTTTAAAGCCCTCCCAGTACCGCCTACTTGAATATTGCTCTTACAATGCATTATATGCCAACGTGAACGGCTCGTAGACCCTTGTCATAGACGTTAAAACGTCACGCGTTAACAGGATGGAGAGATGACAGGGCGCCGGCAATAACCTGTTCTTAACGAGCGGCATCAAGGGATCAAACGGCTTAAAGAAATGAGCCACAACCTTTTCCAATCCATTGGCGCCGAAGACCCCAAACGCATCACCCATCAGAGTGGAGGCGGTGGAGAAGGGAGGCGCACCGTCTCAACATTCAAGCTGCGCTGCGGACGCGGTGGGGGGAGGAACATTTTTCGGAACAGTTTACTTCAAAACTCAACGCAGCGACGGTGAAATCGTCATAAAATGAAAAATGCCTGCGCCTTTGGAAACATAATCCATCTTTTAGAGAAGCAAACTCGCCACTGCATCAACCCGATCCTACGCGTCATTGAGAGTAACGTTACCACTGACAGGGCAAGTGGAATGTCCCCCTTTTGATAGTACTGTGATCGTCGCACTTCTTTCGCACGAGCACAAGGATATGAAGTTACACCTATCTACGATAATTAGATGCCCTGCCTTCTTTTGGACGAGTATACTGTAAATTTGATGTGCGAATTCGTCCTCTTCCAAGACTAGGATATGTATCTTCACGATATCCACAAGATCAAGTTAATGAAGTGAATCTCTACCGTACTCCTTTCGCATAATGAGGTCGGGCTCATATTTTTCCTGGAGTTGTTTACTTAATTTTTCTCACCGTGATAACATAATAGGTGACTATATTTAGGTTAACGTACAAATGGAATTAATGAAGGAAAAGATGAAAAATAGGAAGTATCGGTTTCATCCCGTAATTAGGTGGCGAATATTATTATGCCATGTTCCCAACACCAAGCAATCTTTGGTAGGAATTTACGAAAGAGTGACGGAAATTTTAACGTATTCACAATTCCCAACGAAAGCGTTATCGGTCGTAAGGCGGCGAAGGGAGCACGGCACAAAAGCAATCATGCATATGATGTGTCAGCCTAATGGAAAATACTTACGAGGTGACAGAGACTTAAGTAATGCCAAAACAAACTGCATTGTTATGCAATGTGCTACTAGCATCACATCAGGAAACCTCACATTAGAACACTATTTGAGAAATACGTCCATACCTTCTTATCCTCAAATGAAATTGTCAAGTCTAAATTGGCAATAGCCAGATTTTCCATCATTTCTGAGCCTCAGATTCATATCCGGATGCGGATATCCCAAATCATCGAATTTCTATTGTATTTGCCGTTCTTTATCTCAATTTCACAGTAAAAGGCATATCAGTGATATTTGTCAACGAGTGTGGTTGAAATCTTGTACACCTACCACGTTAATACCACCCAATAAGCGGATATCGACTTGAGAAATGAAACAGTTAAAGGTTACTGATGTTAATCTGCTTATTGTTTCCTCAGAGAAGTAACATATTATTGTTTATTTGCTTACATCTGTTAACAATAATTGGTTTTCACTTTGATATTTCAGTGTTACAAAACCATCACAATCCATGGAGAATACGGCGTTCATTTTTTGTAATCGGAATTATATAGTTTCCATGTTGTTCCATTACCTCCTTATGGTAGAATACCAAAGCCAATGTATTCAAGCTATATCCAGTAGATGATGGTATGATATTTAAGCTTAAAATAAATTCCTGACATATTCGGCGCTCTCGGGATTTTTGAGCTCGATATTGACATAACAACACAGCAGAGATACCTGACATCAGCGGTGGTAAAAAGTTGGATTTTCGATAGAATGAACCTATCTTTCTCATCGTGAGAGTTCTTAAGGAGCTCTCAGGAACCGATCAGCGTGGACGGATTCGTATCGAAGGAGCACCAAGAGATTCATTCCAAGGACGAGGGGACTCTCTTTTAAATTTTTATGTCGTATTTCTCTAATGATTGTTAAATTCGCAAACATCGTTTACTGCTCTTTGAAAATTAATTGTTTTCATCGTTAGGTTTTGATAATACCTCCTTTCATTTCATTTCACTTAATTTGGCTACGGACGATCGAAACGTATTAAATTGATAAACAGAACATTCTATGATGTGAAAGTGGAAATGTTTATCAATGAATGAAAACTCGCAATTTCCTTACACTAATGTAGATATTTTTTTATACATTGTTCTCGACAGAGGCTTCCGGATCCTAGAGTAAATGGTTTTTTATTTGGCATTGCGTTGAAAGTCCTTACTTTTATACTATACCAACTCTCTGCATCTATATTATACCTAAATATTATTCACCAACCGATAAGTGGAAATAGAAAGGCACTGATAAGACTTAGTACTAAAAGGATATTATGAGTAGGACATTAATCACGTCCCAGCACAAAATACCAACAGACAAATCAGTCGGTTCGAATGAGTCCGAGTATTAGCGTGATTTACCGCAACCTGCGAGATGAAGTTTTCATGCAATTAAATTGTCTCCCAAATAGTCACAATACTTCCCCAAAAGTAATTACCCTTTCTAATGAACATTTCGCAAGATTACTAACAAATCACCAACAGCTTGGTCAAACTCACCAATTGCTGAAATGCGCAATTCATTTAAACCCCGCGAACACCTTCGTCAGAATAACTAACAAATTACTTCCGCATCCTGATTTTACACAGGTGGTGTTTTTACCGATGGTGAGCTAAGTAGTATGGTGAAAATTAAACTTGCACCGCGGTTTCCTGTTCTTCCAGTCATCATACAGTCCTCTACAAATTCCTTCGCTCTTTTCTGTCATTAATATGGGTAGGGTGGGGTACACATTAAAAATTTCCACTTCTGTACCTGAACCACGACACCGAAGGTGGTCAAGCGAGACGAAATTCTTCCGTTGACTAATTATATGTCGCCGCAGGAATTTCATCAAAAAATAAAGACAAAAAGAAATTACGTAAAACTTCACAGAGCACCGTAGGATAGACCTAAGATAGAGGAGAGTTGACCTCAAAGTCAGGGGTCTCGTTTGGACCTCGTTATTTAACATCTGCATTCACCATGCAAAAAACAAGCGAGGTAATTATTCCGCAGTGCCCGAGTGTCAGCAGAATTATTGGTCAAGGTAGTTTTGGCTGAGGGTGCTGAGCAAGCGGTTGTAAGTCATTAATTAGTTTGTCAACCGGTCGCGGTGTACGCCTACTTTTTCAGAAGCGCATTCATAATTTAACATAAGGAATGCCCTCTAAGATGGCCGCTCACGTAATATATGATCAGCTGTTAGAGGGACACTTGACGCTTATAAATCACCCTCTTCACACATGATCATGTTGGTCTGGTCGCACTACATCCTTGCTACGATTTCGCACGGTTAGATATTTCATTCATGCTTCACTTTTGAGATTTATTGAGGAGGGCGGAAAATAATAATTTTCACCTAAGCTAGTGGACCCAAGAAGGTGGAGATGGAAACCAGTGCCTCAATGGACCTTACCCCCCGCCGTTCCAGCGCCTGTGTTCCTCACTATTATGATGGTCTGGAGCGATTATTGTTCAGGAGTTTCCTTGGTGCGCCCAAGGTAAGTAGGTTTGCTCGAATTCACCTTATTCGCTGAATTGATAGATCAACTAAATTTTCGTGACAAGATGTGTCGCTATCCTCGTCATATTGAAAGATCAATTGATTTTATTTCACGATGAATTATTAAAAGCTCTTAGGGAGAGTAGGATCGTATCAAGAGTCATTTTAAAGCTAATACCGATGCTTAAGTACTTCTTCAGTAAATATCCGAACCTCAGGTACTGGATTCGTGGTGGTATCCGAAGATACTCAGGGACCAGTAGGTAATATCGGAAACAGTAACAATTTCAGAGCGTAAAAATCATTCGCCTTGACTGGGACTCGAACCCAGATCCCTCAATATCCGGTCGAGTGCTTTAGCCACTTAAGCTACCGAGGCGTCCTCTTAAACTCTGAAATTTTGAGGGATCTGGGTTCTGGGATCTGGGATATTGAGGGATCTGGGTTCGAGTCCCAGTCAAGGCGAATGATTTTTACGCTCTGAAATTGTTGCATTAAAATGCACATTAGCGGATGACTCCGTTAAAAGTTACTGTTGCGGCATCTCCCGCAGTTTCTTTGGAATTAATCGGAAACAGTAATTAAAGCTCAGTTACATCGCACCGAATGTTTTTCTGTCGTAACGGGAATTGTGTACTGATTCGCGCAACCCCTTCGAGGTATTTCTAAGATTCGTAGAATGATATTCCAGTCCCATTAAGAGGCCACCAATCGGTTAACCCTAGGAACAAGTCATGGATTCCCCCTTCACTTTCCCGGGTCTTTAATCTTTTTCTGGTTAGGTCCGATATCCTCGCGATTACAACATAACTGAGAGGAAGGGATGAACTTAAGGACACAAAGAAGTTAGTATTTTTATGAAAATATGAAAGAGAGAGAAGGGTACAGATATGGCAAGACAAGAAAAAACCTGCAGTATTTGCATATGACAACCACTTCGCTTATCCGAGAGAAATCGAGATGGGGATGATGCGAAGGTAAAGACAGAAATTGGAAAATGTGGGCACAGTCCGAAAATCGATTTTTTACATTCCAGGGTTAATGCCAGTGACTGGATGATTTTGAGTCAAAGACGGTTGAGAGAAATATCCCAGATGAGAACAAGCTGTGAGATTTCCACGGCACTTGAAACTTTCGTAAAACCGCTGGTGGGACAGGAATGGTGACGGACCCCTGCCCAGAATGTGCCCGTTAAGCTCAGAAAGATGTTCTACCCTCGCTTATCAAATCAACCATCAGGTTGACCACCAACGGGGAGGCGTTTGTATACGTTAGCAGGACTCGGAAGATGTATTTAGGGACAACATCGAGCAGAGAAGAACTCGAAGCAGTGTATGACCTTCTTGAAATTATATTCAAAAATTTATTATTTTTCACAACTTCCCCACCAGACGATTTTTGAAAACCCCACCTTCGCCTACCAATCAAAGCATAAATAGGTTTGACTGAGGAAACTTCAAAAGATTAAATAAAATTAATTGCATGCATTTTAAGTCAACTGAATTGGCGTATTGGGCACGTGCAAATGCAAATGTGCCACAAGACATTGTTTTAGTATTAGAGCAATCGCTGGATGATTACGACAGACACAAATGCTTTCAATGCGGCGTTTCAAAAGAGAAAATTTTACGGTAACTAAGGTGAGCCAGGTTTGATTATTATGAAAGAGTAAATGTACCTGATCACGATTGAGAGAAAAGTCTACTAAAATATCCCTTTGTCGTTTGAATATTTTTCTACTCCGAAACAGGATTTCGAAACCGATAAGTGGTCATTACTTATGACCGAGTGTTCTGACCAAGGAATCAATTTTTTGAGCACAATTTCGACCGCTGACCACCACACATTCAAGCTTAAATACACAACATCACGAGGATGACATTACAGTCAGTCTTAAGAGGTCGAAAAAGAATTCAACTTTTGTCGTTTCACGTCTTACAGTCACTCATTCGATTATAATATTCTCTACCATTGCCCTCCCCATTCCTTTCTAACCCTTCCCTTCTCCCTCTTCCTTGTCTCCCCACTTATCGTCGTCCCAAGACCTATTTTTTATAAGCCGAAAGCCATCCCGAAGGCTCACCGACGTGTCCACCGCCCAGTATACGAAAGGGCTTTATTCACGCCTTCTCAGTGGTCGTTCTTTATTTCCTTAACCCCGTCGATGTGTGCCGGCGGCGCCCAAAGGCCAGTCATCTGAACCTCACAACTCCTCCCTCCAGGACTTCTGAATCCCCCGCCGCCTCCGACCCTCCCCTTGGATATAAAGAAAGTGGCGAGTGAAGGGGAGGTGAGAGGGAGAGAGATGGGGGCAAAGAGAGAGGTATAGGGGAACCCGTCTGCTCACGGAAAAAACGCCGAAACACTCGGGAGGGAGAGAATAAACCGGTCGGGAAAAATGGAAGCCGTCGATGCACCTGAGAGTTTATGAGGATACTACGAGCTTCAATAGCCACTGGGGCCGAAGACGCTTTCTCCTCTGTGGCTGTTTGTTTTAGCCCGCAATGGGAATGCCGGTGAAGGCATACTAGCAGTCGAGAATCCCGTGCTAAAATCTCATGAGGTGTCGTTATATTGCTGCCGGAAGCGAGTCGGTGGGAATAATATCGTCAAACAAATTGACGAGACCGTAAAGGATGCGAACCCTGTTTATCTGACGCACAAAATACGACTACACGGCAGAATGTTAGTCCACGAGACGATAAGGGAAACTCGAATGGCGCAGTTTATGAAACCGTGTTAGTAGCCTCATGTTTGCTCTAATTATATTCTTCGCAAGTGCTGGATCTTTTAGTGACACATACAGTAAATGGTGAGTCTCAGATTGGAATCACCTCTGGCTTTAAATCCTTGATTTATTTCACCGGGAATGTATTAGAAGAATTACTAGAGTATTTTGAATTAAAAATATCTTAGAAAATAGTAAGCGGTAATGCCGGAACGTGAGTTTCCTAATTACATACATCTATTACTAATGTATATTAAAAATATCAAAATGTGATTATTATTAGGTAATCTACCGGTTAAGGTAGGTTTTTGGATGAACATAATTACTAATTAAATAATTTGACCCCTAGCAAAACAGAACATCCTACTCTAAATCAGGTCCTTCTTCAGCTCTGAGTACTTCCTTCCTCCCTTCATCCCGTCCAACATCCCTATCCTGTTCCTTCCCTTTCCTCGTTTGCCTAACATTCTCCCCTCAATTACTGTCTTCAACATCCCGCTGCCAGTCAATACCCCTTCATCCACTTTTCTACCGATGGATAACTCGGTGAAATTGAGACTCAAGATAAAAAAGTGATTATAAACATATATTTGAAAAATACAACAAGTAACAGATTAATGTTCATTTTCTCCCGAAGGGAGCAATTCATTGTACACCGAATGCATTTTTATCTTGAG
Source organism: Hetaerina americana (assembly GCF_022747635.1). Classification (NCBI taxonomy): domain Eukaryota; kingdom Metazoa; phylum Arthropoda; class Insecta; order Odonata; family Calopterygidae; genus Hetaerina; species Hetaerina americana. Next base: position 76,167,980 of record NW_027286985.1, read on the forward strand.
TCTCAATTCTACCCAGTTATCCATCGGTAAGTTATTCATCGGGTTCTTCACTTCTCCATGGCCACCAATCCACGCTCATCCTCTCACCTTAAAACCTACGGGCTGGATTTTATAATTTCTCGTTAAATCCAATGTGAACATTAACTTAACGAGTAGATTACAACAAATCGATTTAAAAAACAAGTAAGTTTGCTCATAGTTAGTATAAATATTATAACCGTAGTAACATCATCAGTCAATCAGTTTCGAACGTTTGGAAATTAACGAGCTATCATAAAACTGAGTACTGGCCCAAAACGGAGGTTAACGTAATCTTCAGTTCAACGGGAAATTATAAATCCTGACCAAAGTTTTGGATCCATACAGCTCTAAGCTCCGAAGATAGCTTGACTGATCTTTTCCCAGCGTCTTTACCTATCAAATGTGTCAACCCATTCTCTTCTTCGTACAAATTTGTCTTTCGCTAACGCATTTTTCTCTTATTTTCCCAATTTTCCTCCTCAGCACTACCCAAACACGGGACTTTAAAACCGGTTTTTTGTATGAGACGAAGGGTTATAGAGGGTTCCGAGAACTGAATAAAACATTGATTAGTAAAGATATTAGGTTGAGAGTGATCAAAGTAGTATTTAATAGTGTTTAGAGACTGTCTAAAACTCATCTTTAATATTTAGATTAGTCATTTTCAATATGATATCTAAAATTTGCATAAAAGGCACGTGCAGTAGAGTATTTTAGAGTTTTCGCTGATGAGATTCTTTTCTTTGCTAGGTCTCATGATGCTCCAATCTCAGAAATAAGAGAAAGGAAAACAGTTCTAGAGTTGAGGAACTCAGTGATATTAGAAGCTGCTGTATCCCGTAGCTTCCGAAAACGAACCGAAACAATGAGGTGTCACTACCCAGAAACATCGCAAAAGAGTTGGAGTGGGGGGAGGGGTTAAAAAGGAATTGAGAAATCGAACACCAGACGAAAGCGTTTCACTCCACTGAAACCTCTGCCATAGCGAGCGAAGAAATTTTCATCGAATTAAATTATTTATTTATTCTCATTACACCAAAAATTAAATCATAACCACCAGACGGTGTTTCCATCCAAATCTCGGTTCGCCCATTAACTCGGTTTCCAGATTCGATTCGAAGTGGAGATGATTGAAATATAAAATTATTGAGGCCTATCCCACTAGTCATGCAAAATAGAAAAAATACAAGATCAACGCCTCTACTCCTCTACCTCGATGGACCGCTAAACCGCGATGTAGCCTCCGAGAGGCCGGCTGTCTCGAGAAGTGAGCAAAAAGTCTCTTCACATACCAGCAATAGTGCTGACAGAGACAGCTCGATGCTAGCGGTTGGATTTACTACGCTCACAAGCCTGGAGAGAACTGTTCAGTATTAAAAAGGATAAGGAAAAAGGGTGTGCAAACTATTTGACTGTCAAGCCGCGTTATTACTTGAGGATGACACTCAACGCGATAGTATTGGTGAAAGTAGGACATTCCTATATACTGTGGTCCACCGACGACAGTAAAAAAACCCGCAGGCTATTATGATGGGAGAAATGAGTGAGAGAATGCCTCCCTCCATAGCTTGAAAAAGTTAACAATACCGCGTAAGGGGCGCGACTCCCGCCTTTTTCTACGACTCCGGCGTGCTCTCAAAGAATCTGGTGTCAAGGATGCGACGCAGCACACGGGTTTAACCGAGAGCTAGTGCCGTGACTCCGACAGGGCCAGTGGGTCTGCTGGCAAGGAGCTACTAAAAGTCGGGAGTGATCATTTTTGATCAGAGAAAATATATGGAACTATTGCTAATCATTCAGCGTATTTTTAGCTAACCATTCTCATATCGCTCTCAATCATTTCACTGACCGACAGTCGTAATTCTCAATATTTATCCTCCAAAAATTTGGTGTGAATATCGAGCATTTTAAGCTTTTCCCCAGGAACTAGGACAGCTAGTTTCGTCGCTGTTTTATGGATATTCGTCAATTTTTACCTTTCGAACTGGAACCGAAACCTTAAAATGGGCGACCGGACTCTTTTACTAGTAAGATAACCATGTCAACTATAAGCTAGAGAGCCATAATTTATTCAGTCTCCAACGAGCGAGTAGAGACAAATGCTATCCTTTCTTCCCCTTCCCATGAACTCGATGGAACTCCACAGGAATGTTTACCTTAGATGAGGGGACACTCCAAATGCTTTAAAAACCTTTCCTTAACCATCGCTGCATACATGCTCACATTCCAAAACTAGTCGCCCAAACTAGACGTCGAAAGTTTATATTTGGGCATAGGCGAGAGGTTTAGAACGCCAACAAATTGAAGCCAAAGATTCCAACCATCCGAAGCAGGTAAGTGTTGCTATCTCCGACAGAAAATATGTTTATTCATTGGGTCAAATGAGGTCGAGGCTGAATTAGGGGGTATCATATACTGGAATAAGTGTAAATCATCTGTTGTAATACGAACATTAAAACGATTTACTTATATAAGATTTCGATCGTGGCTCGTTAGACTGCTGGGGTCGCCATTGGGTTTTCCACGATAACGCTCCGATTTGAGCCTGGGAATCCTAATAGCATAACGGATGATTTAGAATCATTTGGTAGTTTTCACAGCAAGCGCAAACGTGCATTTATACTACCGAAAATAAAAACAAGGATTCTGTTGCGTCAAAAGTCAGTTGTGATCGCCAAAGTAGTCAAAAATAATACGCTCAGTTTGGAATCCTACTGAAAATGGACCCACCACAAGGCCAACGAACTCACCCTATCAGTTACTTTCAGATTGCTTCATAATATACGAGGGTCATCCGGAAAGTAGTACCCGTTCGTGAATTAAAGACACAAAAGTAAATATTAACAAACATAAAAAATTTTATTTGAAAGAGGATACTTTAAACTACTTCTCAACATAATCTCCAAGCAAATTAAGGCATTTGTCATAACGTGTGACAAGTTTCTGTATTCCTGCTGCATAGTCCTTCGCCGCCAGCTCATTGAGATACGCGAGGGACCCATCTTGCACAAATTTTTGCATAATGCAGATGGTGTTTAACAATTTCATGAACAATTGTTCGAGAAACATTGGGAAAATGCTCACAGATGTCATCAATTGTGACGCGCCGATCGTTCCTCACGAATTCGTCAACTGAGCTCACCAGTTGGTCTGTAATGACAGACGGTCTCCCCGAACGCTCATCGTCGTGTGTGTTCCCCCTCCCCATGTTGAAGTTGCGACACCACCGCCGAACAGACGACTCGTCCATTACATTGTCTCCATACACCTCCTTTAATTGGCGATGAATATCACATGGGCGAACGTTTCTTGCATTGAGGAATTTAATCACTGCCCTCACTTCACAACTGGCGGCGTTCTCAATTTTTTTAAACATTGTAAACAATCACAGAAACAACACAGGCAATGCTAGCGTCACGCAACTTGGCTCAGAGAAGGCAGACAAGCCACTGAAGCTATCTGACCTCGTCCAGCGGCTACTCGCGTCGTCAGCACTTCATGCGGCACGAACGGGTACTACTTTCCGGATGACCCTCGTATAAAACCTGGAAAGATTAAGAGAATTTTAACCCTCACCGGGAGATTTGAATCCTCCGTGGTTCATTCACCAGGTATTGATTCTGAGGTATCATGAAACAATGCTCTCCCCCCCACCCGCTACGCCAAATATGTAAGGAGCCAGCCATGCCACATCTGCTGCTAGAGAACAGTTTGCTAACGCAACTGATTTTCCGCCACGATTGCATGCCCCCAACCCTCAACAAAAAACAAACCCCTCAGCTTCTTGTTTACGCTACTTTTTTAAAATTTGTATAATTTTATCAACAACTCTAGTAGTATAACCTCAAGCATATATAATATACAAATAATTAATACGAGGGTCATCCGGAAAGTAGTACCCGTTCGTGCCGCATGAAGTGCTGACGACGCGAGTAGCCGCTGGACGAGGTCAGATAGCTTCAGTGGCTTGTCTGCCTTCTCTGAGCCAAGTTGCGTGACGCTAGCATTGCCTGTGTTGTTTCTGTGATTGTTTACAATGTTTAAAAAAATTGAGAACGCCGCCAGTTGTGAAGTGAGGGCAGTGATTAAATTCCTCAATGCAAGAAACGTTCGCCCATGTGATATTCATCGCCAATTAAAGGAGGTGTATGGAGACAATGTAATGGACGAGTCGTCTGTTCGGCGGTGGTGTCGCAACTTCAACATGGGGAGGGGGAACACACACGACGATGAGCGTTCGGAGAGACCGTCTGTCATTACAGACCAACTGGTGAGCTCAGTTGACGAATTCGTGAGGAACGATCGGCGCGTCACAATTGATGACATCTGTGAGCATTTTCCCAATGTTTCTCGAACAATTGTTCATGAAATTGTTAAACACCATCTGCATTATGCAAAAATTTGTGCAAGATGGGTCCCTCGCGTATCTCAATGAGCTGGCGGCGAAGGACTATGCAGCAGGAATACAGAAACTTGTCACACGTTATGACAAATGCCTTAATTTGCTTGGAGATTATGTTGAGAAGTAGTTTAAAGTATCCTCTTTCAAATAAAATTTTTGATGTTTGTTCATATTTACTTTTGTGTCTTTATTTCACGAACGGGTACTACTTTCCGGATGACCCTCGTACATTACAAATTTATGCATAGAATACTGAAACGCTGTAATCCTGATCCTGCAAGTCAGTCAGTTCTGGCTTGACAGCAGGTACCACGTAAATAAAAATAAGAGCTTAAAGTGCATCAAACTATATGCTACATATAATGCGTCACTTTTTGTTCTAAGCCCTAATCCAATCTGTATAATAGCCATTCGTTTATTCTCCCTTTCAAAGCGTTTACTGACAGTAGTATTCTTAAATATTTAGGTATTTCCTTAAAAATTAGAGGTACAGTAACATCCAATATCCTTTTCCCTTGATTTGAATGAAATATTTTTGCACTATACTTAAATTCGTCACTTAGTGGTGATTCATTTTTATTTAAATCATGTATTTTGTATTTTCCATAAAAATAGTTTCCTATTATGAAGCCATACAGCCTGTCTATGGGCAGAATTACTAGTTTTTGAAAGATATTTCTTTCATCAAGAATATTTGTATTTTTTTATCTAGCCTCAGATATATCCCACAGGATTTTTTTCTGTTTATTTTGTAGTATATTAGTTTTCGTAGAATCAGTGGATACCCAGACGGTTATACCATATCTTAAAATACTCTCAACCTGTGCAAAATACACTATTTTCATGACATTCAAACTTACAAAACTACAAATGTAGTGAACTTGACGAAGAATATAATTTAATTTTTGTTTATTTTTAAAATATGTTCACCAAAGTTAATACTTTCACCTAACTGTTTAGATAGAAGTTCTCTCCAAATTCGGAAGCTAGGCTCGCTCTTGCTTCGCTCACTAAATATTTCTGCGGGCGATTATTCTGACTCAAGCCTCGGTGGATTATAAACTGCTACAGTATTATATACTCAAAGTCAACCTAGCGGGTAAATTTGAGTTTAGAACCTAAGTATAGGATGATGATATAGCTCAGGTGAAATAGGATTGGAATCACAGTGGACAAATGGAATCGCTTAATCGCGATCGTCAAGGCGAATGATTTTTACACTTTGAAATTGTAGAATTTTTAATGACACGAAAGACGCCGAATGCATGAAGAACATACCTACATTTTATTAGTACCTAGAAATACGGAGCTAGGCGGCAAGATATGTTACGACACATACATCAATATACATATGTATACATAATTATATAAAATAATTATTATATGCTCAATATATATTTAATATGTATATATATATAACATATGGGCCATAAATTTACGCTAATATTGGTGATTACATACATATAAGAAAGTAGATGAAAAAATGGCGAAGAATGAAATTCAAACGTACTTCCGCAAGAAAATTTTACGTGCTACTAATCATTCGCCACCATTTGAAGTCTTAAAGGATAAGAGATGAATAAAAGGAGAAAGTAAAAATTATAAAGCCCTTTAAGTTATTGGTTCAAAGTCACAATTAAAAACTCGAAATAAATGTTTAATTGCTTATTTGGAAAGTGCTGGTATTAACATCATGGCAGGTGTTGAGAGACCAAATAATAGTTACATAAATACTAATTTCATAACTGAATCGTTTACACCGTTTTGACCATTCATTATAAGGGACGATCAAAAGTTTTCTCAGAACAAAACAGTTTACTTTTCTTAAGAGAGAAGAAATAATAATAATTGTTGGAAATTAAACCTTCAAATATATTGAGGAAAGGATCACTTAAATAATCGACGTTTTGGAAGCGAAAAAAATGGCAGATAGCCGGAAGATTATCTTGGCTCCCTCGCTCTCAACACTTCTCCAGCTGATTACCTCCCCGCAGTTTATAAAAAGCCTAGCATTTATAGGGAGCCTCCCCCCCGCCACAACCTATAATAGAGGTCTTAAAGAAGAAATGCAGAGATAATGGATCGGAGAAATTATGGTCGGGTTTTAAAATTAATAAGGGCAATTGCTGCCTTCCATTTGTCACCTAAGAGAGTGTTATATGCAATTTCACCAAAAGACAACCTTCAAGATGGCAAAAATTTCCCCCGAGACTTTCCCAAGTCTCCATTCACCAAACTCGCAGTCATCGACATTTTGTGATTGTCACTGAAAAAATAACTTTCACAAACAGCTTAGTTCTTCACGCGTGTAAAGAGCAAAGCATATCAAATGTCTCATCACCCATTTTGAAGATATTTTCCTGCATTTATCCTAATTCCCATTGGTTTCAGAATTGAAAACCGTAAATTTGACTACTCTGAACAACCTACGTGGGCAAGTGAGGCGAAAAAAATTCCAAGTCGATCTCAAAGCTTACGACGGAGAAAACTACAGCTTTTATAGCTTAAAAAAACCGTAAGATTGCTTTTCAAACATTGACGGAGAATTAGTATTTTTTGTGCAAGATTTGATGAAAGCAAATAATTTTGTAGGGCGATCCAAAAAAAATCGAAGGTTGGAAAAATTTGGATCCGACCCCATTTAAGGTGACATTTGGGGTCAAAAAATCCGCCAATAAATTATATGCCGATTTTTTATGATATATGAAAGTTTTTTCCCCGCCCCACAAAACACTAAAATCGGGTTACTTTCCCTATTTTTTTCAAAAGTACTGACTCCGCACTTGGAATGGCAAAGCTTGCTATGCCGTTCTTACAACCCATTAGTTGAGATTGTACTACGGGACAAATCCGGCCAAAAAAATAGAGCGAACAGGCAATTTATGGAGGCGGCAGTAGTAATGCATATGCATATTTACATATGTGTTAATTTAGTTTTTACTCAGGAATTGAAGTGGATTTCATTTATTTCAACTCTCTTTGTAACTAAACATGTCGCTGTAAAATTAAAAAAGTGCGAAGTGAGCTGTTTAGGCTTCACCTTACTTTGGTGTCGGTTGAGTAATTAATTATGGCACAATATCCTAAACTTTTATCGCTTCATTGATGGGGATACAGACAAGACTCGCACCCTATTCATCCTCCGGAACGACCTCAAACCAGAAAGTAGTCTTTTGGAGACAGAAATAGTCTTCAAGTCGTCTGTCTGTCTAGGATATTTCCTGCTAACATTAACATCTTACCAAGAACCTACGAAAAACCTCCGTAACAGTTATGAGCTAAATTAATTAATTAATGTTTACAAGTGAAGAGAAGTGAAGTAAATAGAAGACTTCCTGAAAAATGTGGCCCTGAAATATGGTTATGGGTAGGAGAGAAATGAATGGTGTCGTAAACCCAAAACATTTGTTTATCTGCATTCAAATTATTCAGCATTTTTTGGGCCAAAAATTACTTTTAACATTTTATGAGACATGACAAGGTTTCTAAGCTCCGATTTTTTTCGGACCGCCGTATTAATGATTAATTAAAGACATTCTGAACTTTCAAACAGAAACATACAAATGGATTTGAATGAGAGGACTTAGCTTTACCAAGTCCTTCCCGAGATTTGAGTTCAGAATGATTGAGTGCTTTCTCGCATTAAATCGATCGTGCATGTACAATTACAAAGCATTTATTTCCTACAGACGAAGCCTATTTTACAAAAAAAGCACCCACACGGCATTTTTGCAGTCCAATTAGTAATTAGAGGAACGTGTTTCTCTACATTCCGGTTTTGCTTACTGAATGCACTTAAGACCGCAGAAAGAACAGCATTAGCATGCTTCGACGGTAGAGGGTCAAGTTTCTGTTATCACAAGGAGTATCTGCATTCCATCTAGGCCTGCTTTAATGAAGGCAATATCTAAACAAAAAAACACTGCCTACTCCCTCTTTGATGGAGTTAATGTATGAAATCACTTTCCCGAGAAAATATTAATATCTGACGCAGCGATAATTCTATAACGCTTATATGAAGGCATACCTCTTAGGTATAAGTTGGCCATATTTGGTATGGATATGGCCCCTCCTACTATGATGTAGGTGACTGGGTCCAGCGAAATATTGTCTTAAGCGCCTGTGTTTTATTTAATATATAAATATATACATATATTGTTTATTTCGTTCCTGCTGTTTCTATATTTGCCAGTGCACTGGACAAAGCCACACTGGGGCCGTTTCTTTGCAAAAAATACGAGGGTCATCCGGAAAGTAGTACCCGTTCGTGCCGCATGAAGTGCTGACGACGCGAGTAGCCGCTGGACGAGGTCAGATAGCTTCAGTGGCTTGTCTGCCTTCTCTGAGCCAAGTTGCGTGACGCTAGCATTGCCTGTGTTGTTTCTGTGATTGTTTACAATGTTTAAAAAAATTGAGAACGCCGCCAGTTGTGAAGTGAGGGCAGTGATTAAATTCCTCAATGCAAGAAACGTTCGCCCATGTGATATTCATCGCCAATTAAAGGAGGTGTATGGAGACAATGTAATGGACGAGTCGTCTGTTCGGCGGTGGTGTCGCAACTTCAACATGGGGAGGGGGAACACACACGACGATGAGCGTTCGGAGAGACCGTCTGTCATTACAGACCAACTGGTGAGCTCAGTTGACGAATTCGTGAGGAACGATCGGCGCGTCACAATTGATGACATCTGTGAGCATTTTCCCAATGTTTCTCGAACAATTGTTCATGAAATTGTTAAACACCATCTGCATTATGCAAAAATTTGTGCAAGATGGGTCCCTCGCGTATCTCAATGAGCTGGCGGCGAAGGACTATGCAGCAGGAATACAGAAACTTGTCACACGTTATGACAAATTCCTTAATTTGCTTGGAGATTATGTTGAGAAGTAGTTTAAAGTATCCTCTTTCAAATAAAATTTTTTATGTTTGTTAATATTTACTTTTGTGTCTTTATTTCACGAACGGGTACTACTTTCCGGATGACCCTCGTATAAATATAAATACAGTAATCAAAAGATCGGTTTAATAGGTGATGGTTGAGTTCACCTAGTACTGAGTCCGACGTGTGCAATTCACACATCAGGGTAGGGGGACTAATTCCTTTCCCTATGCCGGTTATGGTTTCCCAGGTAGATCTGGTTCCCAAAAAAATACAAAGCTGGGGTGAAACTGATAGTGCCCGGAGAAGCTTGCCCAGGAATCGAACCCAGGCCCTCCAGTCAGTAGTTCAACACTCTACCTCTAGACTACCGCGACTTACCCCATATACATGTATATACTCATAGAAGTTATTTTCTTTTTAGTTTTATCCGAAAATCGGAAAATTAACGCATTACCATTCGTCAATCCGGACACTCCGCGGTAAAAAAGCTAAAAACTTCATCTATTTTGAGAATAATAGGTAGTATGCATGTATACTATCAAACAGAAGTTCGTTTGTATTCCTATATAGATGGTTACCTTGTGCAATTACTGGTGTAAATACTTACCCTAAGATAAGTGAAAGATTGACGTGTAAATAAAATTGCAAAATAGGAACACTCAAGGGTAGAAACTACTACAGTTTGTATTGATAGGATTAATACTTAACTAGGAGTGAGCCAAAATTGCTCGAAATCCGACTGATGCATTATTTATAATACTACCCTTATTGATATTTCCAGGTGGTGGCGGGGTGCCATTCCAAGGGTCGCCGGTTCGATTCCCGTCTGGGTGGGTTTTCCTCCACCTAGGGCTTGGGTGTTTGTAAATGTGACCATTGTTAATAGTCCGATGTAAAGGCCAAAATGTGCTGTTTTCCGACAAATGCTGAATAATTAAATAAATAAATAAAAAGTCATGTTTGCTGTCTGTTTGCTACAGCTGTCTTTCCACTAGAATTACATAAAAGACTATTACAGTCATATTATGAATAAGCTCGGAAATTGAGCGAATATAATAAATCTGGGGCTCACAGAGGCATATACACGTAGAGTTCATTTAATCGTTATTACCTAGGAAAATTCAAAGCTTTGTAAACTTAAATGACTCATAATTCTAGAATGATTAATTGCTGCGTAGTACTAAGACATCACTCTCTCTACCTCAGGCAAAACATAGCTGTTTGTAAAATTAATAATTAATACTAAGCACAATTTTTGCACAAAAATGACTTTTCATTCTAATTTTATAAGTTTCAACTCCAGGGTACCCACTAGATATGGTGAACCAAAGATTGAATCATGGCTAATTGAAGAAAGCCTACATCACATGTAAAAACTGTTCAAAATCTCTGATTCACGAGTAGATTAAAGACGTTAAATTGAAAGTTTAAGTTGATTTTTAACTTTTTCTCTACATGCTAAAAACTCGACTCAATATCTATCTCTTCCTAGAAGGTGTATCCCCTCCCACATGATTCCAATATATTTATTTAAAAAGTTAGATACATTTACAAATAAGAAATGTACCAACTGTGCTGTTTCATCACCGTAAGCCGTTAATATAGGCGTTTTATTAATGCAAAATTTACCTCGAAATGACGAGGACTTGGAACATGTTGCCACATTGAAAGAGTATCGGGCATCTAATTACTTGTTTCTTCCAGACACGAGCCACAATCCCCTCAGAGCTTTCAGATTCAGAAGTAGTTTCAAAGGAGCTAGAGCAATCATAGACCTTTCACGGATCGTAGTTAGCAATATTAGGTCATGAGAGAATAGTACGTCATGTTTCCGTCAATACTTTTAGATTAAAATGGAGGTTTTGCTCTAGAATGTGACACCTAATCGTGTTAAGACTGGAGGACCATACCAATAATTGCTGGAGAAAAGTGTTAATGATAGATCCGTCCAAAATCGATACTTCGGCAAAGTTCGATGAAGTGACGATTGCACAGAAGGGATCGCGTCAAATAGGAGTTCACCTGGCATTGTTCATTTTGCATTCGTAATGTCCACTCCTAAGAACTTAATGTAGATTAGGTTTATTAGGTGGATCAGACGAGTTCCCCCTTCTCCTTAAATTCTTTCTACTATACCGAAAATTCTTCCGGAATAGTTACTAACATATTCTACCTAGCAGATAGAAAACGGCTCTACTCGGTTAGCGGTGATTTCGGAGGAATTTTTCCCTGCATTGAGGAAAACTCACCCAATTTCCCAATTATTTCATGTTATCTTTTGGATGGGATGGGTTATCATTTCCTCTGAAGTTGTTTCTCTGTTTATTGCCCGATATCTGAGACGAGCCCTTTACATATCACTATTATCACTTAGCTCATCGGACGCAACACCCGCAATATACATATCCTTGCAACGATAACCCCAGTCGTCATTAAAGAAGAGTTCCCTCGGCGACAAGAAGTATTTTAGCAATGGAATTCTCTTTCCTCTTATCTTTCCATCCAAGTTGAGGTATAATTACTAATTATTTACTGTCGAGTACTCTCAATAATTGTTTCAGCAATACCCACAAGGCACCTGGTTTGCAAATGCTTTTGGAGAAATTCTATCAGGCCTTTCTGTTCATCAAATAATCCACGCCAGTTAGGATGGTGCATTTCTAAGACGTGCCCCTCAGATGCACCGAGACAGCGCATAGATTACAGATTGCCCCGGGCAACATTTTTGAGTAAGTTAACGGGAAAAATAGCCAAAACCTTTTGACTTGAAATTTTAAGCTCTTAAAGCAAGGCGTAGGGGGAGGAGATAATCGGGGGGCCGTCCTCTCCCCCCCAGGTCCAATTATAATTGACGCGAATCACGTCCTTATATTTTGGAGGGCAGGAGGGGGAAAGTGGGAGGGGCTTGGTAAGTGAAAGTGGGAGGGTCGGGTGAGATGGTGGAGAAACCGGTGGTGAGCACCTTTAGCCGAAAGCAAGAAGGCATTGCGAATGAGACCGAGAAAACCAAAATGGGGGACATGCCAAGGCGGATGGGAAAAAGAAGAAGATGGGCTGCCAAAGGGAATGCAGACGGTACCACGCGTAGCATGCACGTCAACTGTTATTTGAAAAGATAGCGACGCCGTATAATAACTGCACCTTAACTCCTAACAATCCATTTGAAACATTCAATGGATGCTCGCTGTGTTACTCTCGCCATTGCAAAAACTTACCGGCTTTCTCTTTTTTCTGTCAAGCGGATTAAAATGGACGAGAGAGGGGACACGAACATTCTGAATATGCTTCGTTACAAATTGGCCAAAATTGCATAAGAGTGCAATAATTAAACTAAAATATCGGCAAGAGTATGTCTTCAATAAAGGTAACGCGGCGTATTCGCACAATAAAACGCACATCTCCACACGCTATTTCGCGAATTTTATGTTGCAGAGCATCTACTACCTACTCCGGTTTTGCTCCACGTGGGCTGACTCGCGCGGCGAGCTCTCTCCACTTTTAAAAGTTAATTCCATTTCTCCTGCCAATTTTCACACACCTGTGATAAATGCGAATTTCTAATGGTATTCAATTCAAGCGGTTCCCGGAGCTTAACGTTTATTTTTGTTAAAATACATCTGATTTATATGATACGTGAATAATTCGACGTAAATGTAAATTTCAAAAGGCTTAGTGACTAAACAAAACGGAAGCAGCTTGGATAAGTTGGTGGTGGCGATTCAGGGATTAAAACACGAGCATTAGCGAACATAAATATTAGCTGAGGGATTTTTATTTTAATAAATAATTTACCTTTATTTCATCAGGATTTTATCAAACCTTTTAGAGATTTTTATTTTATATAATCGGCTAGTTCAAATATATTACTTGTAGTCAAATATTTTTTAAACTTTTATCGGCGTGGACTTCTTCAAAATGGACAAAAAACTATTTTCCATGAAAACAAACACATGGGAGGGGCTTGGACTCCTGACGTAGAACTTCCTTTTCCCATGTGCTCATATATTTTCAATTTTTTTAGCTAAAAATGGACAAAAATGTGGTTGATGATGGACAAAAATTTAAGTGGAACTTTTCTCTTAGATTTTATAATAATTTATTAGAAGGTACACTCACGTCCAATGTTGAGAAAAAACATATAGGCGTGAATTGAACCAAATACTTCTGGGCTAGCAGGCGAAGAGATAGCAGACGAATGTCTGTCATACAGCTGGACACAGTTATTTATCAAAATGCGAAAATCAGAATTTTCGGAATGTTATTTCTCGTCAATCACGTGCCTGATCTATGTTGGCGTAATAAAAGAATATACAAGGGATTTAGAAATTGATATTCCTGTCAACTCCACCGAAGATTCAGGTTTTACTGCCGAAAAAAATTTAAATTGCTTAAGACGTCAAGATTCCATTTCCAAAATTCACGATAAAAGAGGTTCTTGCGAATGAAAATGCATTTAAACAATTACCACATAGGTTTTTCTGATGAGAGATTTCATAAAGACGAAAAACGCGTTACGGAAATGAAATGAAAATATTAATGAGACCCGTAATAATAAGCTTCCTAAGGATACGGCTGCCATTGGAAGTCTTTGCAGCAATATACCTTTGCCAAACCAATAGTAACAATATCAAAACTCTTGAAAGATTTAAATAAAGAATAATTGTTCACAATTGGTACCTACTATTATGAATTACTACGATGCCAGAGCGCCTTGTTCCAGCAGTTAAGTGTAATTGATTTTTTTAATACCATGTGATTGTCATTTTTCCATCGTCTAATTGTGTGGTACGCGATAGAAATCGTTTCTTACGCACAAGTATGCCCCATTCACGTGTATTTATGTTTTTAGAATGTCCTTGAATTTTTTAGGATGTCTTGAATGAATAAACCCACTTGTGTTTCACAAGAGTTACTCTTTCAGAATCGATGATGGCTGGTCGCGAAAAAAATTAATTCAATCCAAAGTGATTAATGTAGAAAGTAATCATGCCAGAAAGAGGTTAACCTCTATCGATTGACGTAATATTGAAAAAGTGATTTAAGTTATTCACAACCTCATATTTTACGATGCTTAATTGGCAGATACCGTTGCACGAGAAGAACAGATATACACAACTCACTTTTTTGTGTAAATACTGCTAATAAATATACGTCAAAGTAAGTAGATATTTGATCATACGAATTGAAATTTGTTCCATCAATAAGTACTTAAATTAATGGAGCGACGTAAAGCCAATAGTAATAGCCAATGATGCTCTTCTCTTCAACAGTTGAAGATACTTTTAAATCAGTCTGTTGCAACCTATATTTAGATTTGACCGCGCCACAGTCTAATTCCATTAAACAAGGAGACATGGGCCACAATCCGGTTTACCATAAAGTGTAATATCTGCAGGCAGATGGTAGAAATACGATATTCATCATTCAATACGAACAGCAATATCATCTAGTTGAAAGGATACCATCAGACCCTAATGTGCGGTCTGTCATTATATCCGATATGCACTAAAATGGGAATGTATTTAGCATAAAATGAGATTTAAAAAGAGGTAAAAATATTTTAATGCAATGTTTTATTGGATTGTGTGGAGTATAACTTGGTGTTCATTTGCTAAGGCATTTCATTCTCTTTACTGCAACCAGGGAAAATGTGCCCTTAAATTCATCTGCTCCACATGACCTCTTTAATGTTGTCATAATTGTTCTATATTGCAATCCAGCGTGGGGCTTGGTTTCCTCCACGACGTTTTAATTGGAATCGCAGGATTGACCCCTCGGAATAAAGTTCAATTTTATCCGACGCTCAGGCTTTGGATCTCCAGTGGTATGTCTTACGATTGCTTAGCTAACGTATCATTATCATATCACATCGTGTACTGATGTTGCAAGAATTTTTGTCTAGTTCTTTCATGAGACTTTTACATTAGGTGGGAAACTTCACTCTGTTTTTTTGGTAATTTGTTCAAATAACGCCTTCCGTAAATGATCTCAAATGATCGAAGCACACACACATACTACAATGCAAGCCGTCGTAGGAGTGATTGGCATAGGGTTTTAAGTCACCAGGGATTGGTAATTATTAGTATTTCATATCATTCTACTTCCGGGTGAATCTTGTTGTTGCTAGGGATTTGTAACCACGGTTGTAGTCACGAATTATGTAAGGAAAATATGATTCCTTTATCGGTCTTATAGACAATTTATTTCTCTTAACTTCTCCTTTTGTTCTTTCTCACTAAAAATATAATGGGAAGCTTGACAGTTTTAAATTAATAAGGTTTTTGCTATCTAGTGTTTTACGCCGGGCATGGCATTTTCGCATTTCCAGTGTCTCCCAACCCAAAAGTTGCATTTAAATTGTTACGCTTACTGCTATTTCATGAAGATTTGTCTCAAAACGGGCACTTAGCTTTTTTGTTAAGTAGCAGTTTTTATGGAATCATTTTGCATTAAGCTGTAAATTACCCCAGGAATACAGAGAAATGCTTAAGTTTAAGATGTTTACGTCATCTGATAGTGTATGTAAATCAAGGGAAATACTTAATAAGAATAGTATAGTAAATGATTTTCGGGCTGAAAAATCCAAAATGAGTGATTACTCGATTTGCGGGTCTCCTCTTACGGTCAAACGTAATCGCTCAACCTTCATACAGGTCAGCTGGCATCCTTACTTTACCACAGGTCATATAATAAACTTTGACGGCTTGCTCGTTCAAACGAAGGCAGATGGCTTTTCACGTTACCCTATAGCAAGCAAGGCAAATTTATCTGTTCACAACAGGTAAAATAAAACTATTTATATCCCTGAATCATGTCCTTTTTTTTAAAACATGCATGCGATCTGCCCGTAACTGCAAAAAGGCGATATGTCTTTTACATTAAAAATCAGCCTTAATGAAATCTGCTTTTCGTATGGTCCATTCCTTTATATCACAATCCATCCTAATAACAGATGGATAATATTTCAGTTGTGAACAGGTCTGGTGTCCCTTTGGGAAGCGTGTGTTTGCTGTTCCTATTCATAGATGATTAAAATTCAAATGAAAAATTACCATGACACATTTTGTTGATGATCCCAATCTTGTATAGTAAAATATACAGTCGTGAAATACCTCCTCTCAAGCAAATTACACGGATTTCGGAGCATTATAACTGGACCCAAGAATCATCGTTTTCAGCGAACACAATACCTAGTATAAATTGCAAAAGGAATACATTCCATTTTTGCACGATTTTCACGAGAATATGACTGCTCATGTAAATATTTCTACCATTGATTATGTATTGCACAATGACTAATTTTATAAGTGGAGTAATACATTTAACATCCAGCTGTCACACGCAATTTTTTCTGGGCAAAGCGCCTGCAAGAGTGAGCACACGTTTCAAGATCGAGAGAGCCCCTGAGATTTCAGAAATTTTCAACGAAACGTTCCACAGAATGGAGTGGTACTGAAAAACAGCGTTAAAGGTAGTGGAGAGAGAAGGAGGTACAGTTTTGTCTACAATTAACGCCATGAAAAATATTATACATCGTATGATGGTAGTATACGTAGAGAAAGCTAAGTATAATTAGTAACAGATCGAGTTGATTTATTTTGGAACAAGTAAAGTACAGTTATTCAAAGAATTGTACATTAGCAGATAAATTTATTGGTCGATCTATAAAAAAATCATAAACACAGTAATCAACCCTAAGGTCGGTTTAGTAGGTGAGGATAGAGTTCACCCAGCCCGACGGCGTGGGAAATTCACACATCAGGGTAGGGGAACTAGTTCCTTTCCCTGGGCCGGTTACCGTTTCTCAGGTAGATCGGGGATCGGGATTGGTGCGGTGGCTATCGTACTGGCTTCCCACCCAGAGGGCGCGGGTTCAAATCCCGGCGGTGTTGAATATTTTTCAGAGGTATCTCGATCCCTACTTGAGGTGCTTTGTGGAGGGCACTTTGAGTGAGTACACTGTCCGTCGGATGGGACGTTAAGCTGCGGACCCCTTGGCGCCTTTCGTAAAGAGTAGACTAATGCCGACGCCGGGTTTCTCCCCACCCTTCATCCTTTCCTGCCCATCCTCTATGGCGCAAATTACATCAGCTGTCGATCGCCTCCCCTAAATACTACTACTACTCAGGTAGATCTGGTTCTCGGAAAATCACAAAGTGGAACAGAGGGTACCGAGAGAAGCTTGCCCGGGAATTGAACCCAGGCCCTCCAGTCAGTAGTCCAAAGCTCTACCCCTGGAGTACTGCGACCCAGGGTCGTTCTACGTTTTTCGTATATCACCGCTCAGATTAATTATTTGTGAGTTAAACCATCCTATATGTTTTCGACAATGGTTTTACGAAATATAAAAATACCTAGAGCAGTGAGTGGTATCATGCCTCTGGCGAAATATTTTTCGTTTTATAAAATTGAAAATTATCATCACATATCGTATAAGCGCGATACTAATTTTAAATACCTTTTGTCCTCAGAGCATACATTATCTATTGAAGGATACGTACCAGCCTTTAAATTAGAGCCATTAATTTTATACATAGCATAATGTTCAAGCTTTTAAAATATATCCATTCAAATATGAAAATACCCACCCCCCTTGTAAGCTTTCTCAATCAGCCACTGCAGGAAGGTAAAAAGCTTTTGATTTTCACGTCCAATAGACAAGACTTAAGTATTGTAACAACCAGAGAATTGTATGCTGTAAACACATGTGGTGCAGAATGCCTTAGTTTGGTAAATAGGTGTTGCCGAAATTATTGATACACACGCGCGCACGCGCATATATATGTATATATATATATACACACACTCACATATATATACATAAATACACACGTGTGTGTGTGTGTATATATATATATATATATATATATATATGTGTGTGTGTGTGTGTATATATATATATATATGTGTGTGTGTATATATATATATATATATATATATATATATATATATATATATATATATACATATATCATCACAGTAATCAACCCGAAGGTCGGTTTAGTAGGTGATGTTACAGTCCGCCCAGTGCTAAGCCCGACGGCGTGTGAAATTCACACATCAGGGGTAGGGAGGTCAGTTCCTTTCCTTGTGCCGGTTATGGTTTCCCAGGGACTATCACATAGCTTGGGTGGAGCTGCAGGTGCCCAGAGTGTCGGGAATCGAACCCAGGCCCCTCCGGTCAGCAGTCCAATGCTCTACCCCCTGGACTACCGCGAACCACATGTATACATATAAAACACCGATATTTCGGTGGTCCCAGTCACATTTATTTGGGTACAAGGAGTCACTGACAACATTCTATTTAAATGCATGTATAGTTAATAAGAATGTTTTAGCGACACTGTGTGGTTCCAACATTTTTAGAAAAACACTGTCTGAAATTGGGAAATATAAGAGGATTATGTGCCAACATGAGATGGAAGTTCCGAATAAGAAGTAGTGAGAGGAAATACAGAACACTGGTGTAGAAATGCATGATTCCAACACATGGTACTTTCAATGAAATTTCCCTCGTAGATTAGATAATAAAAGTACTAACTGGAAGCTACTGATATATTTACCATGATGACATTACATACATTACATTACAGTATTACAATGCAGTATTACTTGAGCCAATGGCCCCTAAAGAGAAGTAATAAATAGATTTCATATTAGGAGACATCTCAAGACACACAACATCATTGTAAAGATCGGATCAGGACTCACCATACTTTACTTGATTTTTTATAACGTGATAAACAACTATAGCCTTTCGCAAGGAAAAATTATATATAATTAGATATACTATAATAGTCACTAATGGTCAATGACCTTTGGCTTGATGAATGTTTTTATAATCCTTAACTTAAATATTTCACTATGATTACAACTGATTTTCGTTATTCATAAGAAAATAAATTTCACTTAATAGAGTTGTTAAAACGAAAATAAATGAGTCAATTCCGGTGATAAAAGCACGAATTTTGTTGGGAAAATAGAGCGAAAGTCTATAAGTGGCAACATGATTGACCAGGAGAAGAGGATTTACAATAAGATCAAAAGTAACCCTCAAGTTACAGTTACATGCTAACAACCAAACATGGCCACGAACACCGAGAATGTACAAAGAATATTAAAAATTACATTATTCTCTAAACCTTTATACCCAATAATTTCTTTGCCTTAAATGAAAAAAGGAAAAGTTGATCCACAAAATTTTTGAGTTCAGACATCACATATGTGTTCCTAATGGGTTTTGGCAATAGGAACTTTTTTGCATAATATGAGATAAAATTTACGTTTTATTCATAATGAATACATATTTCTATGATGAGTACAAATTAATAATGCATTTCAATTGCATATATCATAACTAATATGATTATCAATATTAATAATTATCCTTTTATTAATTATATAAAATAGAAAATTATACGAACGTTGCATATTTCCTTACTAATACATGTCCCTAAGTTTATATGGTTTTAATTATATTTTTCGTCGCCATATTGTTTTTGCTTCGGAATTATATGTGTTTTGAGGGCATTGTTTTGGGGTGTTTTTGCAAATTTATTCCCCAAACGGTGACATTGATACTTCGCCCACCTAAGATAATGTTCTCGATCAGGGCAACAATTTCGTTGGGAACTACGTGGCATGTACCCGTAGCTGGCACAAAATTCTGCCGGAAAGACAGAAGGGAGAGAGCGTGAATGTGAGTGATTACGTAATCTAAGACGATTCGCGGAAAATCCACGCGGCCCCACTTAACCGGGGAGCCCACCTACCCCAGGGAGGCCGGAGTGGGAGGTCGGAAGAAGATAAAGGGAAGAGGATCGCCCTGCTGAGCTCTCTTTTGTGGAACATCTCCTGGAATCGACAGACCACTCCCGTCTCCCCTTCTCTCTCGCCCCTATGGAACCATTTCTCCCTCTCCTTCCCGGCACCGTGGGCATTCGACGTGCTGTCGCCTGCCGGTCTCAACTGCTCACACATCCCGAGGCGTGGCTTCTCTACCCCGGCTGCGCTCGACCACGGCGCATTTTGCATCTATGGGAGCTCAGTCGCCAGTCCGGCGAGCACGTGCCGTCCTGTTTGATGTCCGAAAGGGCGCCATTTCGGAGTGAATAGTATCAAGCCGACCTCAGGAATCGCGAGCCGGCCGGACGGGGACCTCTAAACTCCTCTGGGATGGAGGAAATCTTCGCAAGTGCCAATTATAGTGCTTCGAGTTTACCCACGCCCAACACTCCCCCAATTTAGTGTTAAATCAAATTCCCCAAGTGCTCAGTGAAATCCGTCACCACATCCACATATTTCCAGGTCTCAAGCACAGTCTTCAAAATTTAGTCAGTGCACGGAAATTAGCAATCGAAATGAATTGGAAAAATGTTCTAAGAAATTCTGTGCCGTGAGATAGATTATTAGCTGACACCGATCTGACTCAGACAATAGAGAATACTTAAGTGCATCATATGATATTTGTTAATACAATTGTGTTGGTAAACGCATGTCAGAAATTCGGTTCAGAGAAAAGATAAATTATTATACAGTTAAAAACCCCTTCAACAATATTCACGAGATACACTAGTTACAGGCTAGGTTTTTGACGTTCTTGCCTAGCGCCTTGGTGTTTTCACCTAGACATGGTTTAACAATCCGCTATACGGCAGAAAAATATGTGTATCATATCGAAACATATTCGAGTCGCTAGGTTCATTTGGAACATATAGCATCTTCAGTAAAAAAATACACGTCTTAGCACTTGGAAACTTTAGTTTAAAACTAAAAAGTTTAGAAAGGTTAGTCAATAATCAATTTTATCGAATATCTTTTCCTGTATTTTAGCAACGTTAATGTATCTCCTTCATTACGTAAAAAAATGTTTCAGATCGTTCGAAAGTATCTTACAACGGGGTTTCAGAATTACAAGTAGGAATACACGCGCGGATATGTCCATCATTTTCATGAAGTTGCTCAGAGAAACAAAATATTAGGAGGCAAACGCGACTGAAATGGCCACCAGGAAGAGAAGGAACATATTCAATTTGTGTGCTATTCTCAATGTGTTATTGATCCATGTTGATCATTAGGAAAACAGCCGTTAATTTATTATTATTACCCTTGGCCACGTATTATGTATCTTCCCGGGGATAGTAAAATTAAACAATTATTATTCACCACATGTGTAAATAAAAAATTAAAAATCTTCACAAACCAATACAGAAACTATACAAGGGTATTACAGCTTTGCACTTACACGACAGGTAAGGCTAAACTTATTTTCCCAATTGAATCCTCTTTTGTAATTGGAAGGGATTTTACAAGCATGCTAAGGCGATCAAGCATGATCAAGCATGTATTGACAACCAGGCAGGGAACGGGTCAAAAATAATTTTTGCGTTCGTTACCAGTTACTTTTCTCTTCAAATTCTTGATTTTTCCTTAGATTTATGGATGAACGTAAACATCATATGAATTACTAACCTTTCTATAACCTTAACTTTCTATTACTTAACCTTTCTATCATTACCTCAGAATCAATGAGCGAGACACCTACATGTTTTAATTTACCAGTTTATCTATAAAATAATTGAAGATAAAGCGAAGCTTCGAAAGTTACAATCTAAATGTGCCACCATTTACTTCTTTCGCATCAGTTCCGTGTTTCATGAATTTTCAAGCAATCCTGTGGTGTGTACGTGTGTAAATATAAGTACAAGGATATAAATAAATATGCTTTTACATTTGTGGCAAATCGAATGGACACAGTGTCCTGCCACTGACTGGAGTGCCCGGATTCTAATCCCAGTGCCTTGGGCTACCTAAAACTCCACCTAAGCTGCGTACTTTTTCGGTATCTTCCTGGGTAACAGAATGCTGCGAAAGGTAAGGAATCGGCTCCCCTTCACAATTGCATAGATGCCACGAACTGAAATACTGACTACCAGGTAAGCTTTACTTTTACACATCAAAAGAGCCTTGGGGTTGATCACCTCGTTTCAAACAAGATGGAGTATGTATAAAATAAGTTTTATACCAGAGTTCTTCGTAGCTTTCTCGTGGCCATATTTAGCCATGGTATTTTATATCCTATAAGTATAACGCTCAAAGGTTTTGAGTTACTCTGTTTCTACCCGTTAGAGGGTAAAAAATCGCACCAAACAAAATTACAAATTTAAAAGTATAGCAATTCAAACAGTTAAAATGAAGATAAACCTAAATATCTTTATCAAGTCATTCCCTAAATGTTTATAGAACAAATACTTCCTATGATAATGTGCGCAAAGATTTTGTGGACGGATACGCATTAGTTGGCTCAAGCTCAACGATGTGGCTTTTGCATATTTGAATAAAACAGGGATTTAATAACCTAGAAGAAAGGAAAAAAATAACTTTTGCATTAATGATATACAAGCTCAATAGCCTGCTTGAAAACTTCCATAAATTATTTTGTGGGACACATAACAGAATATCTATAATCTATAGAGATAATGAACCAAATACATTAAGAACCAACGAGAGCCTTGGAGCATAATGAGGCCAAAATTACCTTTTTATATTTTTTCTGGTGGTCTAATAAAATTGCTTAACAGGATTACTCCGAAATGTGTTCAATCAAAATAAGTAAGTTATCATTGTATTTTTTTGACAAAATCCAAGGAAAATTCAAAGAGAAAGATCACAGCAACTAGGTTTAATGGGGCATCTAATAATATCTCTCCGAAGACTAGATGGGCAGAATTATTCAATGATTTAATTAAGACAGGCTATGTTTTAGAAACCTTCCTTTCCTCGAAACATTGTAATAAGAGAGGCATGTGTTCACTTCAAAAGGCCATCAAAAAAGATGCATGCAGGACATTGGGGAAAAGCCTGTATCCATAATACTTGAAGTGCAAACAATTCATTCCCATTCTTTCGCTCAAAAATTCCCTCATTTTTTGAAGGAATCTAGTTAAAATTTTCCAACTTTTCCGTGAATATCTTTTCACTTTAAATAATTTCCTTACTGCTAATAAATCATGTCTACCTTTCAAATAATCAGCATATAAAAAACGTTTGATAAGACCAAATTTTGGCATTGTCTTCTTTAGTGTAGTGGTTTAATAACTTGCTTGTTGCATCATTTATGTTGTTCTTTACCCAACAAAAATATCTTTATCATTTTATAACTGCAATATATTTTTCCTCTTAGTGCGCGAACCAAAATATAACATATGAATGCTAAGAATTCCCTTACAAAGTCAGAAAACTTTCCATGCTGGCTGTTAATTAGTCCTTCCTCTATAGTTTTTGTCTATATGGCTAGTACTACACTTTTTATGGCCATCTAACCAATTAAATGCTAAAAATAAGCATACATTCTTCATTGTATATCGATTAGTTCTCTTTCATTTTGAATCTACATTATACTTCATCTACGGATTAAAACTGGCCGAAAACGTTTGAATTATTACCAACCTATTCATGTGATAATAAATAAGCAACGCCCACCTAGTGAATTTGTGATATTATTTAACAAATAGTAAACCCAACCGAACCCTGGTGAAAATTCGTAAATAAAATATCTTACCTCCAATAACTTATGCTACTCAACGTAAATCTTATGCATTTTATCTCAAAAACGAGCTAAAGGAGTTTGATCAAATGCGGTGACTACGTTTTTTGGGTGAATATTTGTGACTTGGCTAGATCTTGCTGGGAAAAGGAAAGCATTCTCGTTGCAAGTCCACTAAAATAAGTCAATCTTTCCACTTATAAAATAAATATTAGTATGTGGCCTGGAAGTTAGGGTAGATACAGTAGTTTACAATGCAGAGAGTATAAAATACAGTAGTTTAAATATAAAATTTAGAACACATTTATTAATAGCAACAATAACGTAGAACTGGATCGGATATTTCATAATTATTATATTTGGCAGTGATAAATTCCATTTTCAAGACTCCCAGGTATGGCACTTAAGGAATGCTACATCGATCAATAACATGCCCTAAGTTTCCTGATACTCAGTTCCTGATTCAGTCAGGTTCATTCTTCAGTAAATATAAATTTAAGGTTAAAAAGTACACATGGAAAAATTTTTTGACAGAAGGATAACACTGGGCAACAATTAATAAATCAAGTCAAATTCTCATTACTAATATAGTTTCTTCCATTAAGATGCGCATCCACCTTTTTATTATATTCCTTTTATCCTCGTGTTTAATAGTTCATCGATGGTCAAAGGATTGATTTCATGGCAAAGGAGTACTATAACATATACAAGTATTTTTTTATTATTACGTGTTCTTGTTTTTATTACCTGTTCACTGTTCAGAAATTGTACCCACTATTTGTAAAATGTCCCTCGGTTCCTTGGCGCCTATCAATAAGTGAATAAGAAAGAGTGAAATATTATTGTATTGTGGTGAGCATTATAGTGAAAATTAGTCAATTGTTCATCCAAGAACTAATATTTAACTAATAGATATAACTTATTTTGATGCATATACTAATTATTGGTAATTATATTATCAAAACAAAATGTATATAATTAATAATTATGTAATTATTATTTCAGTTCCAGCTGAAACTAACACGGATTTCGAGGAGTTGGAAACATGAACAAAATATCAAAATTTACGGTAAGAACTGAGGAAGACGTATCCGAGCCGCTCTGGAAAGTTAATTGTTCTAACCGCAAGCGTTCCTTGTTTAGTGATAAGCAGGTTTAGTGAGAGATGTGAATCAAGTGCATCCCTGGCTGCAGGGCGACGGCAAATGTGCCTGCAGTGCGTACGCACGCACTAGGCCGTTAATTCGCCTGCTTCGTGCCAGCATGGCCCGAGAACGCGGTGGTCTTCCATACGGCGGTGGCGGAAGGGCAAGAGCAACTCCACATCACTGAGTCCCAGGCCATTACGACGGAATAGGGAATAGAAACCCGATGTTTGCCAGAGATTCTGAGGAAGATTTCTACGAAAAATTACCCACTAATTATTAGTAACAATAAAGTTAAAATGGAAAAATGATAGCATTTTAAAAATTAATGCGCCTATTATAAAAAAATAAAACGAATCACTCATCTTAGTTTTGAATTTGGTTCTTAACTCACCTCTGATTCATCAAAAAGTTTAATAGAGGTGATTCTGACTTAATAATCACTGTTTGGAAATGCTATAACAATAGAATTTTACTCTTTCTCGTTACATACACTCAGCCACATTTATTGAGGGTCTAAATCTCAATTTCTCCGGTGTTATCTGTAATAATTAGCAAAATTTGGAAATTTTTGGCAAAGATTTACATGACTGGCCTTTTATTCCAAACTTTCCTTTACAGGTAATCAGGAGTTTGCTAAGGGCTGTGAGAGCAACTCTATTTCTACTTTGAAAAGGGATAGTTTACCATATCCTGTAACACCAATTACAGGGCAACAACGGTGGCGAGGGAATATTTCGAGTAAGGATGGGAAACATTCTCCAAATTTAGCAATTGGCCTTAGCCCTATGTGCTGAGAATCATATTTTTCACAGTGCACCAGTAACAACGGAGACTTGGATAATGTTGGATCGTCTGGCTTTGGATTGCATGTACGTACTGCATTTTTATCCTCAAATACGGTATCAAAACGGCCTGCACGTCAAAGTTGAAGAAGTAAATATTATTTTACGATGAATAGAATGCATAATGTCATCAAAATACGAGCCACTACTTAAAAGGGCGTAATTTAACTATGAACCTCGTAGCCTATACTCTAGGGATAAAAGTATATTTCACTTTCTAGTTTAAATTATTTCTTGTACCACTTATCCATGAAGAAAATATCAATGTGACGTTATCTTGCATGCTTTATTATTCAACATTTTCAAATGACATTTAAAAAACGCAGAAGTGCACCTTGCAGAAATCAATATTTCGAAAACATTCTTCAATGATTTAAGCAAGGGGTAATTCAAAATTAGCAGATGGGGAAAAATCTCTTGGAGTACATTAATTGAAAGGAAAAATAGAGGGGACGATCCCAAGAGGACGGAAAAGGGACAAGAACGTAGGCTAAGTGAGAACGACGAGCAAGCCAAAATTAGCGTTAAATAGGATAATTAGAATTAAATAGGAAAAAATAAAAAGGCAGAAGTTGACTTATCTTCTGACTTAAATATTAATGAAATGAATTAATGAGTTAGATTCAAATTATTCGGGAGCAGACTACGGCAATGTCAGGCTGAATTAATTACTGACTCCTATTTAAATTACAAAATGGGTGCTCCTTTTCCGCTTCGCCATAAATATGTAGGCATTTAAAAATGGAGCAATGACGTTCGCGTTAGTAAAGTTTACCCCCTCTCCATTATACATGTATTGTACACTAATGCTCCATGTCCCAGCGATACGGGTAAAGATATGAAGTGCTCTTTGTCCCAGTATTCCTTGTCTGACTCATCGTAACGCCTCTTCAAACTCCCTTCTCCACCCAATATATCCGCTGTTACTGTGTGACATAAACACAAAGGATGATAAGAGCCATGTGCATTGAACAGCCTACTA
Source organism: Hetaerina americana (assembly GCF_022747635.1). Taxonomy (NCBI): domain Eukaryota; kingdom Metazoa; phylum Arthropoda; class Insecta; order Odonata; family Calopterygidae; genus Hetaerina; species Hetaerina americana. Next base: position 76,194,803 of record NW_027286985.1, read on the forward strand.
CCTGGGGTCGGACTACAATAGTAGGGTTGAAATCTTGGCGACAAAAACAAAAAATAATGGTACCTCTGAACGTACTCCTAATAAATTAAATTTATGTTACGCAAACACAGTCTTGGAAAAACGACAGAGTATCTCTCATGAAGTACTTCTACGAAGCTCGGGAAATGATACCAATTTTATAATTCATAGAACTTCGGATAAAATATCTTTGGCTGCCGATAATTCCTATATTTAACACGATTCGCTCAGAAGACGTGCAAGTTTTAAACATGGTGGTAGCGATTTATGTTAAACTGGACATTAGCCTAACCGGTTTAAAATTATTTATTGTATTAAAATGCCTTCTTGAGCCGTTTAAATATTCTAAAGCTTAACTCATTATCTTTGCCCGTTTTTAGATATATTCTTCTCGCTCAGGTTTTAGAGCATATTTTACAGCATATTTTCTTAATGATATTCTGCTTATTTCAAGCAAATTGATGAGCATGTGATAACATTTGGAGTTTTTTTCTCTAAATTTCTCTAAGAACTTGTCCAAACGACTGAACTTCCTGAACCATTGTCAACTTTCGGATCATAAATTAAATATAAGAAACCTACAAGAGTAATGACTCAACCGCGTAAATAAAGCGGCCCGCTATAGTGAAATATTTTTTATTTTTATGATATGGCATAAAAAGGACCACCGATTATGAATAATGCCGATGTTATAACATAGCCTCAAATATCCCAAAACTTTATAATATGTTGGCTATCAGTCCACACAACATTCTTTTTCCTATTACCAGCGTATCTTCATGAAATCTAGAGCAGTGGGGATCTAAAGCATCGTTACTTTAGGAATATAGATTCCACCAGAGGCTCCTCCTATACAGAGTTCCAAAAGGAATCACAAATACAATATACTGAGTTCCAAAAGGAATCACAAAGACAATAATTGCACTGCACTTCTATTGCCAATAAAAAATAGCAGTAGCTTTTTTGAATGGCCAACATTTCTCACTATTTAATTAATATTTCTTTCGTTACTTCATAGTTCAGAAAAAAGTTCCTCTAAAGCCCCTTTGAATTATGAACAAATTTTAGTTTTATAGACTTTTGCTTGTCGTCAAACGAAATTACAGGAGAAGTTCGTTATAGTGCATTGGTCCCAATATAATTTCAGAAACGTCAGACCAAAAGTCTCAATCTCTTTTCACTATTTGAATGAAGTGGCTACACAAAAACTAAACCAAGGCAGTTAATGTGAATATTTCCATGATTTATGCGGAGAATCTGGATAGCATTTGCTACCTTATTTCATTTCGCTTGAAAGGCTTAACTTTTATAGGAATGACCTAAAATGGGTATTCTTTTTGAAGCGACAGATAAAAAAATTAATATGTGGTTATAGAACGCATATTGGGTACATTATAATGAGATTGACTTTTTTACGGATTTTCAATGGTTCCAATCTTAGGTCCTTACTTTTCATAGGACTTTGCAGTTGAGTGTGACATTTCTATATGCTACGTATTTCATCGTTTTTATAATTTACATACACATGTATCCCTAAAGGAGGAGGAGAAAAAGTGTCCATGTTCGTACTTCGCACTTGGACTCAAAACAAGAGAGGGAAATCAGCCACACAAAGCAGCCCTAGAGACAACACAATAACGATCGCACTCGTCTGGGGATTTTAAAGGCTTTCCTAGATATTAGATTAATTTGTATGCAACCTAAATACGTTAAACGATATATATTTACCTATATTTCCATTGAATGTGTCGGCATGATAGCCTACATGGTGGAGAGTTTGACTAAAGATCTTAAGATCCCCAGGTTCAAGTCCCGTGTGATGCATTTGAAGAACCCGCCTTAAGATAGGATACAAGCGGTACCATGTTCCGAATACTGGCACTTCGAAGGAAACCGAATGGTAGCAGAGGGAAATAGATATCTTCACTACCATGAACGATTTTCCCATCCCTTGATGCTTACTTCGGGGTCAACTAACCTATCAAAAACCAACTGGGGTACATTAATGCGTGATAAAGAATATTTCGTAAAACACTAATTCCTCAGAAAAACGAATAGATAGATTTCAGTTAGACGCTGAAGGGATATTTTTAATCTCAACAATTTCAGGGTACTTACTCTTCAATAACTGTAACAATATGTCTACCAAACTCAACTACTTCAGGCCTAACTTCATGGATATATTGAATATTTATTAATTCACTGGAAGAAATTGTAATAGTTCACAGTACACATTTTCAATATTAGGACTCGTTCCACCATTTTATGCATAATTAAGTTCAATGATTGCAGTATTTCCTTGTAATTGTAACTGTTTTCAAAACTAAGAGATTGTATTAGGCGTTTATTCCAATGGCAAGATGACTATTTTAGAAAATGAACTTTATATAGTGTTTCATAGTCATTTCAAATGAGAAGAAGTATAGGAGAGTAGAGGGTGATAAGGGAGGAAGCAGTGGTGGGTAAGAAAATCTATTACTGGTATGACACCTTATGTGAACAGCAATAATTTTAGAACCTTTTTCATTAAAATTAATTTGAAAATGAAGGTAAATTTGAAAATAATCGCACTAAAGTTGACACCGTAATACACCATGAAGTAGGTAATTTTATACTTGGGTGACAGCAGGCAATCAAATGTAGTGCCGAGCGAACATGTAATATTCATTTCGAATTTAATTAGAGGCAAAAATATTCCACAGGCAAGGCTCCCGTGGATCCGCCCGTCGGAGGTAGGATCCTGAGTAGGAAGAAAGGAAGAGAAGACTGAAAAAAGACCAAAATTTACTCATTGAAAGTGAAGTTATTGCAGATGAAATTGGTGGAAGCAGACCACAGAGAACGGGGTAAATTCCGGATAAAACGGACCTTTTTTAGGATGACGTTAGAGGCGGACTGCGCTTTATGGCTGGGCTCATTCATATCTCATCTAGTCTCTTCGTTTGATTAAGTTAGTTAGTTCGTTGGGTTAAGTTACAAGGGAGGGGGAAAAAGGAATGATATGTAACGGATAAGATGACCTAAGTTTTCATAAAAATTTTCTGACCATCAGATTGATCCCCATGAATGCCTTTCATAAAAAAATCCAAAAGAGAATTGATGCAGACTTAGGCCATATCAATTCTTCTGCTTTTTAATCTAATTGCATAAAATATAATTCAAATAGGACCAAAGTCCTTAAGCGTTTACTCACATTTTTTAGCCCAATTCCCCACCCAACAAAACAAACATAAAACACCATTCTTCGATCCACATTATTGATTGCCCCAACTCCACGTCCATCCCCTCCCCACCATACAACCATCATTATATCTCGGAGGAGAATTTCAGGCACAAAAATTCCCCTCCCAAATAAAAATTCAGTTTACATCAAAACAGCTATTACTTCAATACTTCTTCCATTTTCGCAAACGTTTTTAGTATTATACCCAATCCACCTTCCCAATTTCCCAATCATCTCTGTTCCATTCCTCTTCTTTTATCTCATTTCTTTCTACCCCCTGCCTTCAACCTAAACAAAATACTCATAAAACGCTGAACCTAGTTATTAAAGAAATAAAAATTTTCCGTGAAATCTTCATTAAACAACATCACGAGCCTTTACCAAGCCACATACAGTGGTACTCAAACTTAATTTCTTCTTTCCTCAAGCCTATAGAGTGCCTCCTACAGGTCCACTTCCTTCTCCCTCATTTTAATAACAACTTCATCTTCAACAAGTGGCGGCCTCTAAGGTGTATCTTCCCTTCCCGTTCTACCCATCTCCCCTCCCCAACCTTATTCTTGTGTACACACGAAATGTCTATTGTACACCATATATTCGATTGCGGTAGTAAAATCTCAACAACTACCGGCACATTCTCCTTGAATTACGGTTTTACGCCTCCCACATTGCACACGTAAACATTTCCTTCCACCCATAGTTTCACCTATATACCGTAATTATTAGTTCCATTGGTTTATGTTAGGTTGAAAAGATGCACTCATTTCATATGCTGCCTCTCCCTTACATCTTTTTTGTGGGTACATACATAGATAGCCTCTGACTTAATACAAAAGCCATAAGCACAGTGATCAACCCTAAGGTCGGTTTGGTAGGTGATGGTAGAGCTCACCGAGTACTCAGCCCGACAGCGTGTGAAATTCACACAGCAGGGTAGAGGGGCCGAACCTTTCCCTGTTCCGATTACGGTTTCCCAGAAAGATCTGTCACCCGATTAACTTGGGTTAATTAAAGCTTGGATGGAGCTGAGGTGCCCAGAGAGGCTTGCCCGAGAATCGAACCCGGGCCCTTTGGTCAGTAGTCCAGCGCTCTACTCTTGAACTAACGCGGCCTGTCTTTATTTATATGTATATACAGCGGGCTTTAGAAAAAATTATGTGTGAGGACAGGGCGCTCGGTACTAAAGAGGAAAAACGAAAACAAAATTAAGGATATCGAAAGTCACAAACGAAAACATAGTAACTATAAATTGGAAAAGGACAAGGAAATTGTAGAATACGGACGAGATATTTTGAAAGATAGACGGGAGAACAAAATAGAATAATATAAATATGTAGTTCGGTCGAAGGAAATATAAAGAATTTAATAATTAATTGAGGCGGGTAACAGATAGAGCAAAAGAAGAGAGGTGAAAGACGCAGTGCGAGGGTATGAAAAGTTTACAGAGGAAGGGTGAAATTGGTGCACTTTACAACAAGAATAAAACACTATCAGGAAGTATGATGAGAAAATGTGTTAACAATTAGAGATAAGTCAATGAAAATAGTAGTTGAACCAGGAAAGATCCAGTAGAGATGGAAAGCATACTTAGAATAACCATATGGTATAGAACTTAAGCCAGCAAGGTAAGAGAAAGAGAATATGACGTAGATAGAGATAGCTTAGGTCCAGGCATCTCGACGGTGAGATAGAACGGGCATTAAGAGAAAAAAATAAGGCCGAGGGGGGAGGCAACATTCCTGTGGAACTACCTAGAGGTTAAGGAAAATGTGTGAGAAAGAGTTTTTATGGACTATGCATCTATGAGGAAGGAATCCCGTCAGAAGATTTTCTGAGATCAGTAATAGTTTCTATTCCAAAAAAGGTAAACGCTACAACATGTGAAGAATACAGAATAATTAACACCTGCGATGAATACAGAACATTTCCGACGTGAAGAATACACAACAATAAGTTTGATTTCGCGCGCAGCTAAAGTGTTTTCTCAGGATGATCAGCAAAAGATAATGAACAGGGCAAATGATTTCTTAGGGGATGATCCATTTGGATTAAGCACGGGTGAGTAGTAACGAAGTCGCTAATAGTGATGAACTTAGAATGCGTACAATCAGAACGTATTTGTCTATTGCGTAGATTTCGAAAAGGCCTTTAATGGAGTGAATTGGTAGCGTTTATGAATATATTGCAGAAAATAAGACTATTTTGGTGAAGATAGGAGGTAGATAGGTCATTTCTCAACCTGTATATGTCTTAGACAGCTCAGATTCGAGTGGCGGATAGAGTGTTTGGATGGCCAGTGTGGAAGAGAAGTAAGACAGAGTTGTTCATTATCACCTGTGCTGTTCAAGGTTTATGTGGAGGAAATGATTAAAGAGGCATGGGAAGAACTGAGATGGGGATGGAATTAGGTAGAGAATCCATAAAATCAGTCAGGTTTGCTGATGATCAAGTTTAAATTTGTCAGTCAGTCAAGTGATTGCAGGCATTGCAGTGTATTGGAAAATCAGTACGATAAGGCACTGACTATGATATGGCATAAGAATTACGTAAAAATCGAAGGATACGCGGTTTTCCGGAAAAGGAAAAGCAAATATCAAATTAGGAGTGCATTAACTAGAGTATGTAGAACAGTTTCCCTATCTCGGAAAAGTTCCAGACCATAATGTTCAAATCAGTAGTAGAGACATCACACGGAGAATTGCGTTAAACAAATAAGCTGTCACGAGGAGGAGGCAATTAATGACAAGGACGTTGAATAAGGATGTTAAAAACAGGCACTTTAAAATATTTATACATACAGGTGTACATCGTGAAATTGAAGAGGGGCTTGTTGAAACGCTTGGACGTCAGCTTATGTTTTATTAAGAGAGACAAAGGAATTAAGTAATCGCCACTGTGCCGTTTGGAATGCAAAAACCTACCCTAACCAGTAGATTACCGATATTTATTAAATAACAGACCACAGTCATCGACCCGAAAGTCGGTTTGATATGTAATATATAAAACTTATGTGAAGGTCTCACGGATGTAAATAATAATGCGTATGAAGTAGCATTAGCGAACAAAGGCAAACACACAGAAACACAAAAAAGAGAAGAAACTGACTAGTTTTCGAATTTCCTTCCTTTTTCAAGTTCCTTCCTTCCCTTTCTTGAGAAAGGTGGCTTGGACCACCGCAAATTCGAAAACTAGTTAGTTTCTTTTCTTTTTTGTGTTTCTGTGTTTTTGTCTTCGTCCTCTAGTGCTACTTAATATGCATTATATATATATATATATATATATATATATATATATATATATATATATATATATATATACAGAAGAAACGGTAGTACTGATGATATATATTTATATAGACGTGTGTGTTACAGTGAGGAAACTAAGAAATATAAGATCATCCTCCCTTCCCTAGACTGAATTATCGTCCTATTTATCCTTAAATAATTTCTTACTTCTTTTCATTGGCCCTATATGTGATCCCTATTTTAAAATCGCCCCGTTCGTTTGTTTATTTGATATGTGTTAATGTATATAATCACTCTCGGAAGTGTTCGCCAATGAACAGGCCCACTAAACCCGTCGGCATCAGACCGGTGCAGTCTCTGGTGTGTGAGACAGAGATTACTAACGTCAGGTTGTCAAGAACCCTTCCCACCACGTGAGTCTTTTGGGCGAAGCATTAATTAGAATAGAGTCCATGTGAAGTTGGTGCGTGCGTTCTAGCTTATCCCACCGTCCGCTTACTGGCCACTCGGACACAAGCGAAAGACTGGTGGGAACGCTAGGGAATGGTATGGAGAGGAAGAGTTGGAGGATATTCAGGTAGACGGAGATAAATTTGAGAGGTAGTAAGATATTAAAGGCTGTGACGGATGAGAGAATGTCGTGAAGATTAATGTCGGAAGAGGGAGAGAATTATCGAGCGTTTTGGGTGCAATAAAGAGAGGGAGAAATAATATGGGAAGCTGGAGATTGAAATCATTAATGGAAGGCCGTATTTCTACTATGCGGCGCTTACGAAATGTTCATTTTGAACCCTTATGAAGAACTCGATATGGTGTAATAGTGCCTTAGCTTCCTTCAATGATTGGTGGACTATCCATATAATGATAATATAAACAACACCAAGTTAGGCATATAACGTGAATTAGAGAGTTTCAAATAGTGATATGGTGCTATATTTCATGAACATGTAATATTCGATTACCTCGTCATTGTCTTCGGCATTCATTAAATTATACTCCACGGTGCCATTCACGCGAATGGCAACGGTGTTGGTGAAATCCAGCTGCAATTATTTCCCTTCTCTTTAGACTAGTTTGTAACGATCACATCGAACAGAAATCGAAATCACAGCTCGCAAACTTCTGATGGAAATGGGATTAAATATTTTTCAAGTTTATAGTCTCTTATCAGGCGTTTCCTTCAAAAGTACCATATTTAGAATAAAGCCATGTCTTCAGCTGGCCCTTCGATGGAATACAACTTGAAAAAATATGCCCAGAGAAAAAGATAAATGACCTCTGATCTTCAGCCGAAGTGTGACAGAAATCCACCAAGTCGGGTCATTTTATGCGAGTTTCGCGAAATAATAGCTTATATTGGTGTGATAAGGGTATCAAGATATATTTCCTCACATCCTCTATTAAAATTGACTACTATATTATAGATATTTGTTTATTTGTTTACGTAAGTCCAAATAATTACGTGGGATTCAGGTGAGAGTGACTCCTACAGTAAACTATCGTTCAACATTTTCAAAATTGGCGTAACGACAAATTAAAAATGATGCATCCAACACCCTGATATCCACCAACCTCTGCACGCAACATTAAATCCTTAAACGTTGATAGATTAAAGCAGGCGTTGGTCATCTTTTATTGATCGATGAAATTTGGGAAGAAACGGTGAGCTTTCCAGCAAGTGGCGTATTTACCCCTATTTAATTTGAGTATCTTACGTAATTGGAAACGTATTATTGGTATTACAAACGCAAGAATAACAGTATATTTCCATGCGACGAAACTGTGCCGTGGAAAAAAGTTACCATATTAATATTTTTTATTCGCATCGAGTTGGTTCAATTCATGTCAAATTATATATATATATATATATATATATATATATATATATATATATATATATATATATATATATATATATATATATATATATATATATATATATATATATATATATCAGGGTAGGGGGGCCAGTTCCTTTCCCTGATATATATATATATATATATATATATATATATATATATATATATATACTATATATATATATATATCAGGGAAAGGAACTGGCCCCCCTACCCTGATATGTGAATTTCACACGCCGTCGGGCTTAGTAACTCTACCATTACCTACCAAACCGACCTTCGGGTTGATTACTGTGTTTATGGTTTATATATATATATGTATATATATGCGTGTGTGTACAATGAATACATGTATATATGTATATATATACGAATTATATATATATAAACAAAGTAATTAACCCGAAGGTCGGTTTTGTAGGTGATGATAGAGTATCAAGTACAGTACTAAGCCCGACAGCATGTGAAATTCACACATTGGGGTAGGGGGCCAGTTCCTTTCCCTGTGCCGGTTATGGTTTCCCAGAAAGATCTAGTACCAAAAACTTGGGTGGAGCTGCAGGTGCTCAGAGAGCTATACGTACACTCGCATCCGCTTATATACTAGCTTTCCAATCTTTCATAATTCCCACCCTTAACCGTCATCTTTAATTCCCCTCCCTCCACCCAGAATCCGTAATCCCCGTTCGAGACCTTCCAGTCTGATCTGAAGAAGGTCTCAGAGAAGGCTGAAAGCTAAAACTTTCTAAAATGTGAGTGTCCTTTTACGTGTCATCTATTTTATTTTTGTGTTCTATAGTGTCGTCCAATATTATATTGCTCTCGTGAGTGCTTCTATTTGAAACTATCGTGACCAATACCAAGGAGGTGTTCCAATAAGACATGGTCTCTGACATCCTTAACTCTATACCTCTTCAAGGCCGATATTCTGGAGAATATTGAAATAGCTTTGGAAAGAGAATGAGATTGAGTCACCGGTAGGAAAAAATTTCCATCAATAGAGCCCTGTATATTACATTAAATAAGAATAAAAATATTTATTGTTCACTGAATTAATTCCAATGGAATGTGGTAAGCAATATCATCATTAAAATTTGATCAATATAATTGAATTATAAATTTGAATAAATATAAAATTAATTAATTAAATTAATAATGAAAGTATGAATTCAAAATATATTTAAATGTAAACATTTAAACCAGGTTAAATTGTAAAGCTGAAAGCAATGCGGGGAGAAGAACTATCCTTATCCAAAACAGGCTCCACCCCTTCTCGGGCATAGAATCAGGAGGCATGATTACCTCAACAAGAAAAACTGCCAAACGCTTCCCTCGTACTCACGCCAAGAATTGTTCCTCTCTCTATAGCTGACGAAGGCGGCAGCATGATCACCGCAAAGGTTGAAATTATTTACCTGAGAACCGTTTTTAGTTGTATTTATTCTTAGCTATCTTTTAAAATTATTATTTATTTATTTATTCGGCTATCTTTCATTTTAAGGTAGGTTTTTGATATAGCTAATAATTTTAAACACAAGAATGAGCATTCATTCATATAATTCTTAGCCTTGCCAAACAAAACAAAATCTGGCCCCCTACACAATTAGCTGTTCTTTATATATATGTCCAAATATGTTCTCACTTTATTCCCCCCAAATTCCCATCAAAACATCCCATCGCTAATCAAACTGCCCTTTATCCATCTTTCCTACATCATTTTAATTACTCCAAAACACGCTCTCTCCTCCTTCACCAGACCTAGTCATACTTCTTCTAGTTTCTTAACCATCCACTTCACATTTTCAATCCTAATCCATGCCCACATCTTAAAAGCCTCAAATCTACGTCTATCATCCTGCTTCAAAGACAAGCTTCCGCGGCGTATAATACCACAATCCATATTAAAGTTTTCACGAGCCTTTATCACAACACCCTTACTCAACGTCCCTGTCATCTACCTCCCTCGTCCTTGTGAAAACCTCTTCGCCTAGTGCAATTCTTTTCCTTACGCCCCTACTACATTGAGCATTTTGGTCCAAAACACTTCCGAGATACGTAAACTTTTCTACCTGCTCTAGTTTTTGCCCTTCTATTCTAATGTTTAGCTTAGCCTTTTTCTTTCTGGAAAATCGTAAAACTTTTGTTTTATTTATGTTTATTCTCAGTCAATATCTACCGCAATGGATTTCCAATTCACTCGGCAATGTCTGCCACCCCTTGGCTGATTGACAAACCAAAGCTTGGTCATCAAAAACCTAACTGATTTTAGGGATTACCCTCCGACTTTCATCCCTATCTCAAGTTATTCCCATGTTTCATTAATCATATCCTCCATATATACGTTGAACAGTACCAATGATAATGGACAACCCTTCCTTACACTTCTTCCTAATTGCCAATCCGGACTCCTCCCTCGCGCCTGCGCAGTCTGAGACATGTACCGGTTACGGGTTAGCCTCCTGTCCCTCCAATCTATTCCTATTTTCAGCAATATACCCATTAGTTTTTCCCAATTCACTCTATCAAACGCCTTTTATAAATCTACGAAACAGGCAAATACTTCCTCATTGCATTTTACATTCATCTCGATTATCTCATTATTGCAATGGCATCGGGAGTCTCTCCCCTTCCTGAACCCAAACTGATAATCCCTTTAGAAATCATTTGCCTTACTCTCCATCCTTTTGTTGATCATCTTGAATTCCCATTTAGCTGCGTGGGAAATTAAACTTATTGTTCTGTAGTCCTCACATGATGTATCCTTTTCTTTTTCGGGATAGGAGCTAACACTGATCTGAAAAAGTCCACCGGCTAGATTCCTTCCTCATAGATGCTACGAATCAATTTAAACTTAACTCGACTATATCTAGCTCTTAACACAGATCCTCCCTTCTTACTTCCCGATGTTGTTTTACCCTTATTGTATATTTCACAAAATTTACTATTCCTCTGGATACTTTCCATATTCTCGCACTGCGTTTTCACCATGCTTCTTCTGCTTTATTTGTTTCCCGCCTCAATTTATTATTTATCTCGTTGTACTTCATTTTGCCTAACTCTGTGTTTGAATTCTTCCATTTTCTTTTCTCAATTATCTTTCTAATCATCTCAGCCGTGATCCATGGTTTCCTTGTCCTTTTCCCATTAACGGTTCTTATCATGGAAAGGAACAAACTATGCAAAATTTCAATAATTTTGCATAGTTTGTTCCTTTCCATGATAGATCAATTTCACATAATTATCCCTGAAACCGTTCGGTTTGTCAACGGTTCTTATAGTTTCTTTTGCGGCTGTTGATATCACTTTTCGGATACATTTCCATTTTTCTCGATTGCACTCGGTTCTTTTCCCTCATCCATGATTTTCTCTACAGCCTGCTGATACCCCTTTCTTGTCAATCCTTATCCTCCTTGAAATCGAATCCGGGCTTTCCGGTCAATAGTCCAACGCTCTACTACTGGACTATCGCAACCCTTATCTTGACTTCACCTTCAAATATATATTGATTGAAGGGTGCTCATGAAACCTGGTCAAGGTAAGTTTTTTCTCCTTGAAAACCGCACCACTCACCCTCCCCACTAACCTTATGTTCGTCCTTCATGGGCATTTATATCCCTTTTCCATAAACCTATATTTGCATAAATAGGTTTTCGCCGTTTGGGGGGTATTGTGTTTGAAAGCAAGAACGTCAATTTTATGTAAATCGCAATAATATTTATTAAAAGCGATAAAAATATTAATATAAGAAACTCTGATGGTACTCTATATGCGGATGTCACCCATCCGCATGTATAGTGCCATAAAAACCACAAAAAACGGAGAGATTTTCAAATTACAATTTTGATAACCATATAAAACAAAAAATAAATACCGCTATAGTACTTAACTGTAAGCCTTCCCTCTACGTGACCCAATTTATGTTGGCAAAAATATTGAAATTATTTAAGACGTTTTTCTCAAGAACAACTTTCCAAAGTCACTAATTAACACTTTGATGCATAGTCGCAGAGAAACCATAAGGCCTTACATCGCTAGCTGTATAAAGAATACCCTCATAAACGAATATAATCGCTACCCTGTCTCAGAGATGTTTGCATGAGTGCCACCCACTAAAAGCAGCAATATTATCATGAAGCAAGCAATTGAAATAAACACAAGAACCACTGATGCCATAATTACAAACCCCGTCCATTCATAACTCAACACAAGGTTAAAGTCTAGGCTTCCGTAGCCGCCACCTAGGAATCCCAACTCAGCGACTTTCATCTCACGTTTGTTAACGTAGACACTTTGCAAGGCTGTTGTCACAACCTTCGTAATGCAATGACCTTTCAGCAGCATGTAAAATATTTTCGAAAAACGAACGCGAACGCACCAGGGGGAAATGTTTCCACACACAAGCGAAGCATCATCAACGGCCTAAATTCATCCATGCTTAAATTACGACAGCAGTCGCCATAAATTAATGATACAATGGTAAGTTTGTTTCTTAATTATTTACATAGCGACGGTAGCGATAGAAAAAGCGAGAAAAACTTGCAGAATTTACAACGGTGCCTGATTTTCACTCGATACACTCATGGATACACTCGTTAAATAATTCCGCGGAATTTCAAGCCTTTAACGCATTTTGCTAATTTTTAGCCATTTTTGTTTTTAAAGAAAATATCTAATTTTTTCAGGGTATACTTTTACTCTATATATGAGAGAGACTATACGAGAGACTTTTTCCTTTTTTTCCCCTTCATATTGACTTTTAAAATATTAACCATTTATCCTATTATAGTCACATATTAACATGCTATATTAAATAAAAGAAATGTATTAATAATTCATAAATTCGGCTTTAAATAAAAGTGCACAGTTTTACCATAAATGAAGTGGCTCCGGCACATCTCAACAAACATTCATATATATATTATCTTTTTCTTGAGCAAGCTTCCGTTAAGGACATATCTGAATAGCACCAAAGGAACAATGCTATAGGGGTAAACCAGGCTGGCAAGGAGGTCTACGAAATTAATAGAAGAAATCGCTACGCATGTATTTATATACATTGGATCACATGGGGATATACGATAAAGGGGGCACGAATGTATTTCGTGAGACATAGCCTGCGCACCCAAAGTTCCGGCAGACGAAAGAAAATATTATTACGAAGCGGACAAAATAAGGTGCTTTTACGATAATATTGAAAATGTAATTAATCGAACAAAGGAAAATTTGAACACTCGCACCAATATCAAATCGATGTCTATCATTTGGAACATTGTCGTACGTACGTCCTTCAAAAAGTGGTAAATAAGCTGAAAACTGTTCGGTAAATGATTTCATTAGTGCAAAAAACCGTTTTACGAGCGATTTGTTTGAACTCCAATGCGTATCGTACTTTCAGTTCCATTTCGTTTCACTCAACGAAAATGGTTACCTGTTCGACGTCCGCCTTTTTAATACGTCCGAAAGGTCATCCGAATACTTCTTTGAGCCTGAAGTCTCATGCGAACTCCACGTTATTTGATCACCAATCAGAGAGCGTGGTTCTTGCAATAAAACTACGACAGATACGAATTTTGTACTAGTGGGTAAATTATCCTTTGGGTTAGGCAAATGGCACGGCAGGGTCGGGTGGAGTTACGAGCGTGAAGTTAGGTCTACGGCCGCTGTGGCGACACTTCCATCGTTCCAGATTTTTACCGTCGAATTGCGCAACCCCATTGCCTTGGGAGGGCAGAGAGAGAAAAGCTCGGGGTGATCGATCGTTTAAGGCCCTGATGGAAATGATTTTTCACGAGGGGGGATTGTTTTGAAAACATCTGGATTGAAGAATCATCACACACTCAATCAAGAAAGCTTGAATGGAACCATACTGAGATTTTCATAAAATACATAGCGTCCTTATAAGAAGGTAGAGTTGCAATGAGGGCATACTTTAGGATTTTTCTGGCAATTAATTCGCTCAAGGACTAATCCAAAGGCTGCGAGTTTGAATTCCCCATAGAAAATGAATACTATATTGCGACTAGATCTAATGACTTTTCAAGACTTTCGTAGCATGTTCTCACAGCGTTTAATTATAGCTGCGCTTATGAAATGATGGTTCTATTAACCGAGGTACTTGTTGGATATATAATTTTTCTTTTTGGATAAATAGGCAATAAATTATATCATTGCTAGTATTGTGCATATTTTAAACGAATATGAAAATGATCAATGTAACCTCAGTCCAATGGAATATTGGTATTTATTAATACGGCCTATATGAAAATACGCACAGAAAAAGATCTCTCACAGAAATCTTACGATGTCTTTACATTCACGTCACCTTTGACAGCTATTTTCAGGGCGAGAGGAGGGTAGCGGGAAGGGAAAGTTGGAGGTGGTCTGTGTACGAAGCCAGGGAGGGGAATGAATACTTTTTATTGAGTTTTAGTGGACTGTTGACCCCGAGCGCTTTGATTGCTTGGTGTAAGCGGTTACAACCTACTTACCGTGTTCTCAAACATGATTTGATGATTTATAATCCTGTGTCAAAAACCAACGTTATTCACTTTGCCTATCCAAATTTCCGGCTAGCAGGGATCATTCAATTCCTCGTCCAGTCTTAATGAGTACTTGGGATATACACATTGAATGTATCATGGATATGTGAAAAAAATGGATGAATGACCTCGGAGTATTAAGGCTCATTACCCTACAGCCAATCAACTAGGGTTCTAAGAAATGAGCTTAATAGGGTCACCACTGGATTACGTATAATTATTCAGGATTCCCCCGGCAAATAAATACCTTATCCAATTTGCCCTCGTAAACACCAAATGAAGATCGGTTGTGGCGAAAATTTGGCTTTAAAATACTATAATTGAATATTAGGGCTTAGTTTCACCATCCATTTCTTGATATTCAATTACTTGATCACCTATAATTATAGCAATCAAATGAACTCTGATTTCGACCTATCGGGAATATAATTTCGCACGTTATAAAAGGATAATACTACTTAAATCTCTTCCATGTCACGTTTAAATTATACTAATTCTATAAAAACTTACGATAATCTGCGCAGTAAAATCGGCAGCGGCAATAAAATGAAACAGACTTGTGCGTTGTAACTTACTCCTAATTTACCTTTCACCCACACCTAGACCTGGGTATGCTCAATTTTCTTGAAAAAAAATATTTTTCCATTAAGGGAAAGACCTCCGAACTTTTTCACAGATTTTAATTAGTAAACATTACGACCGGTTTTACTTTAACATGTGGTCATCTAACAACGATTTTAAAATAACGTCCTGGTCTGCATGATTCGCGGGTTGGAGTTCTAAGGATGAATAACAGGGATGACGTGGTACTTACATTAGGTGTTTTTCTTTTTAAGATGAGGGAGGGAGAAATAATAGGGCACAATGGGTGAGGTGGACAAGCGATATGCCTAAAAAGCTCGTGGACAGGGAGGCGGGAGTCGGAGACAAACGGAACGAGTTCCTCGACCGTGGGGTACTCAAGAGAAATTGGAAAAATAAGTAGCCTTGCGTCAAAATTGAGATGGGCGAAGATCCTATCCTTCGTAACTCGGGATCCCGTCATCCTGACGCCTCTCTTTCTCGGTAAAAGCCACTACAACAAGGGTGAGATAAAGAATCACTTTGTGAATTTCAGCCATTTCAACGAGTGTTTACGCATGATTATTATTATTATGGCCCCGCATTACATTGGCGAATTGACAACCACGATAAAGTAAGAGAAGGAGAAATGTCAGCTCTGGCCGAAACAAGTATCCGTTCTTTCCTCGCACAAAACATAACCATAACAAAATCAGGCATCACCACTACTGATTTCTAATTTCAAAAAGTAAAATTCAAAACTTTACTCGAACAAATCTAATGTAGCACGGTGTAGATAGGCCTGCGTGTGTGCGTGTAAGCGTACATATGTTTACGCACATACAATTATGCATTTATGTACAGATGAGTATTTATACATAAGAGGCTGGTGTCCTAACACACCCCACCCCACCACGCTCTTGGAGCAGATTGTGATGCATTGCGTATATGTAGATGATTCGAACAGAATTCCTTTAAGAGATAAATGTTTGGTATTGATGTTCCCACGCATATTTTTAAAATTGATGAATCCGCCAACTGTATTTTTCATTTAGTCAGAATCTGTTGAAAAGTAATACTTGAGGAATTGAAAGGTTTACAATGAATGATATTGGAGTGCAAACGTTTTGATGGGTATTGAACGACGTTAAACTGCATTCATCTACGGGGAAAGAAATAGATTGGCAGTAAGATACCATTTTTAGAACTTTGAAAGGCGCATACACTAACTATAAATATGTAGGAGTCCAGCCGTGTGATTTTTCAGTCTGTTTTTGAGGAAAGATCGTATAGATAACTTGAAGAATTCCTTGCTGACTGTTGAATTTTTCTTCTTCAAATATTTTTTCAATTTCCGACCGTTAAAATTAGTGGATTTGGGTGACTGTCGAGTTAACCAGGGAATTAAAATTCGCGAAACTCCAATAATAGGTGAATAACAAAAGGGTTAATACCAAGCTGAGAGATTCCGTGGAAACAGGTGTCTTCTAGAATGGATCGGACCGTCCAATTCAGCAGAAAATTGGAGCCCTGTTAGTGCGGGTAAAGGATGAGTGAAACTGGGAAAATGAAACATTTAAATGTTTCATTTTTCAAGAATAATGGATTAGGGGTCTTAATGCGCTAGTGGAGGAGGAGGTGGCTTGCACCTGGCTGCTTGAGATTTATCTTTGGAGATATTGAAACGTTTGGAGAACTTTAAAAAAAAATGACGCCATAGTTTACGCCCAGGAATTTCCATTAAATTGGACGAGAGTATCGGACTAGCGTCTTTCGTTAGAGGTTTTGCCTCTGCGACGCTGCTTCCATTTGAGGGGGAGGGAGCGGAAAATAATGGAGTGGCGCCTAAATACGTGTATTTTTAATTTTCAAATCTATATGGATCCACTCATGAGATGAAATTGGTTACTTTTTCGCGTTTTGTCGAGCGGATGACGGTCATCGGTTTGGGAGGAACAGATAGCGAAGTCATGCTTAGAGAAGACTTAATAAGTTTCAGCGGGGGCTGTAGTACGGGCATCGCTTACGTCTTCGTTCATTTAAGAGAGAGCGAGAGGGCGGTTTGCGCGGACGGGAAACGCTAACGAGGGGGCGCCGTCGACCACGCCGAAGAAAAACTCACGTAAAAATAGAAGAGGCTGCTTAGTAACGGAGAGGGTAAACTTGGAGGGGTCAACTCAACTCAAGGGGTGAGTTCGTTTTGAGCAACCATTCGCGGTACGCTGTTATGACACGCTCCATGGAGTGCTTGACATTGAGTTTGAACGCCAAAAATTATGACGAATTGCGAAATAAGAGGACAATAATATGCATTTGAATACATTGGCAGAATATTTTCGAAATAGGTAGGGTTCATGAATGATATCTAAAAAAGAAAGGAGTTCATATTCCGGTGGTAAGATCTTTCATAATAAGTGGATTATATTAAAAGACAAATGTGTATCTAAGGCAACAAAATTAGCAGTGCATAAAAGTGACTTCTCAACGTTGTTGAAAGTATGTGAAACTTGCGTACACCAGGATGTGAATAAACTACGACCAAATGCGGCGCACGTGAGGTACCTGATAATTTTATTTAGGAAAAAAGGCAGAAATGGGAAGGAGTGCAGGTAGTAAAGTATGGGAGTGCAATGCATGAAATAACAAGAGACAATGCAACAATTTCAGAGTGTAAAAATCATTCGCCTTGACCGGGATTTCAGAGTTAAATTGTTAGGGATTTAGGAGTTAAAGAGTTAAGAAAATATCATGGTTTAAGAAGACGCCTCGATAGCTTGACTGGCTGAATCACTCGACCGGGCATTGAGGAATCCGGGTTCGTATCCCGGTCAAGGTGAATAATTTTTACACTCTGAAGTTGTTGCATTGAAATTTACATTAGTGGACGACTCCGTTAAAAGTTGCCGTCGCGGCATCTCCCGCATTTTCTTTGAAATTTAACAAGAGACAATATGTGTACGCAAGGACAGGGAAGTATTAGTAAAAAGGGCAAGTCAAATGAATCGACCTAAAATGAACGTTTTTTTTTAAACTCTCCCTGAATCCAGAGGGCATGATGCAAAAGAAAAATATTTAAGTATGACAGTCCCACTATTTTACCAAGAAACCTTACCATCGAGAATTATGACGTGCCTTAAAAACAGCGGACTGCATTCAATTCAATTATATTGCTTGAACCTCGGGGAGAGGGAAGCAGGTGGATGACCCTGTCCTTGGCAGAGACCGGGCAGGCTGTCAGAGAAAAGGGAGGTGAGGTAGTCGGTAGGATGGGACGCTCTTTTTGGAAAAAAAACAAAGATTAAATCAGGGGCTTGGAAGGTGGTGTTCAATTAGAATGAGCAATCTCAGAGCTTCGAAATAAGACAATTTTTTAAGTAAAAAAAGCCCATTTACACAAACTTTCGTCGGGGCATTGAACGAATGGTGATTCACAACCTTTCCCCATCAACGATGGGCTTTATGGTACCACAGATTTTGTCCGACTTAACGGCCAGCATTAGGATAATTGTATTTAATACATAATTTAAGGAAGAGACAAGTCTAATTAAGTTTAACAAGAAATTTTTAAGTTAAAAAAAAGCTACTATATGATGTGAAATTCCAAATTTCCATTAGTTAGAAATAACTCATTATTACTAGGCGCGGGCTGTATAAGAGGCAATGGCGGGCTGCAGGGTGTGCGCCATTAGCGCGTCGAACAACCTGTTAACCTTTACCGCGACGGGCGTATTCCAGTAAGTTTATCGTCAAAAGAGAATTAGAAGTGTCATTTTGGGAGCACCTCCCCTCCTTGGTGCATGTGAGAGTGATTCCACCTTTCCCTGCAGAGCGTGGTGGACATTAATCCCGGACTAATTTCCACGGATCGGATTATTTCCGATCATTAAATTTATGCTCGTATTTCACGAAATATATTTCAAGAACCCGTTTCAAAATGTCACAAATAAGTCAGCTTTAACGCTTTAAATTTTCTTTTTCGTCATTCGAGTCGTTCTGGCAGCTAATAGATTACCACAAAAGGGACCCGTTCACGAATGACACCATTGGCAAGAATTTTTATCGCTTATAAATTCCTTCTTGGGTGTTTTATGAAGAGCGCTTCAAGTGGAGTACTCCGTGCGTCGGAAAATTGTTTGACTCCTTGGCGCCTTTGGTTTAGAGTAGGTCAATAATGGTGGTGGGCTTCTCTCTGCCCCTTCCTGAAAATACTGCCCCTACCAAAATTATCCACCTTTCCTTAATGGAATTAATTAACCCCGCTCTCGTTCACGTCCCCTGATAACTACAACAACTTGTCATTAAAGACGCCAGAATAATGCAATTGCAGAAAACCACGGAAAACCTTATAGATTACAGTTTAGATTCTTTTTACGGAAGAAACTACCAAGTGAAAAGTTGCCATTGAGCGCCATTGAAAATAATTATTGAAGGTCATCCCGAGCCAAGACATAAACAATGAAAATAATTCGAATACATATTAATATTTTTATCAACCGGTTACCATTTGAAGAGAGGAATGATGCGTACACGCATCAATGCAGGGCTTGGAGTAGATTGTTAGCAGTGAGAAATTGTGTTCACGAAAGATTATTTATTTCGATATAATTCTATTAATAAAACCACTCGAAGAGAAACGTCAAATTCAACCTTGTAACTTTTAGCCGCCCTTAGGAATAGTAAATTAAGCGTTTTCGGAGTAAAATCCCAGTACCAGAGTGTTTTATTTATATATGCATGTTAGCATGGGAGCATCTCCTAATATTATATGATAACTATCTCCTAATATATGATTACAGGTCTATTACATGATAACTACCTCCTTATCTCCTAATATATGACAACAGATCGCCAACAAGTTTTAACAAAGTTTTAATTCTAAGTTATAATTTATTAGGGTTAGAATTTAAACAATCAATGTTACCATGACTTTCAATTTTTTCCAGAATATTCCCATCAATTTGGAGGTATTCCCCTTTTTCCCGGGCGCTGGCATTGATTTCATTGAGACCGTTGGTGAAATAAACGGGTGAGATGGTCAGGTAGACGGAGGAATATACCGACGCGTGGAAACCTTCTGGCTTGTGCGAGAAATAATGGGAGGAACCGAAAGGTAATGACGTAACCTGTTGAGGGAGGCTCTTGGAGGGTAAGATCCAGGAAACTGATAACTCCAAATTTGCCTTTCTACGATGCGAAGGCGATATTTTCCTGCACAGATTTCAACATGAAAAACTCACCTAATTGGCGATCGGATGGGACCTAGAGGTAGAGTATTTCGTCCACATAACCAGTATTGGACGTATTTAATGAGGTGGTCAACTGAATTGAACTGCTTGTCTTCAAGGGGGCTAAAGAATGCTTCCGATGAGGAAGGCAGAAGGGGTGAGATTAATAGCCCCATAACCAGCCATTCGTCCGTTGACAATATCGGGTGATGAATGGGAAGAAAATTTGGGCAACAATTATGTTTAATAAAGGAGAAATCCATTCGGGTTGGTTGAACGAGTTTAGAGCTCTTCATCAAGACTTCGGCAAATAGTTTTTACCCCCACAATTGGATTCGATAGAATGAAGTTCTTGATATCAAAAGATTTCAGTTTGGTATTTTTGGACTCTCAAAAGTCCTACCCTGAATGCGATATCAGACAGAAATTGGGGGATATATTTTTGTAAAGAGTTAGCGCAAGTTTAGATGGCTGAATTGTTGAATATAGTCTTTAGGAAGCGATTCTCTGAGACGACTGTTAGGGCACTACTGGCTAGTCATGGAATAGGTAATGTGTGTAGTTGGTGAGTGCTGTAAAACCTTGATTGAATTGTCGGGTAAATTTACGAAAAAACAATACCACAGAAACAGTATTTTTAAACGAATTTCGGAAAGCCAGTGTGCAATATTTTAGAATCGGGAAGATGCAATGACTTTTAATGGCAATGCGGTTCTTTTAAATACCGTAATTATTACCCTAGGTTTCACCTGAGAGTGTGTGGCAGGGAGCGTTTAGATGTTCATCTTACATTTTGTAATATTGATTGAATCAGGCGCGACTGCGTGGAAATGGTAATTTCCGTAATTAAAACAACCACTGTGCAGTATCAACGCGTTTCATCAAGGCAGCAAAAAAGTCATAACACGTTTCTCTACCCATAGTGGTATCATATAGTGGTAAATGTTACTGCGTTACTGCATCATCACTACACTGCAGGCCGTGCCGTTGTCTTCATTAAACTTGAGGAAATAAAACATTTGGCGTTTTAATTATTGATATACATATAATGAAGAATAACAATGAGATGTATAGTGAGGCTCCAGACGCCTGAAGTTGGTCTCGGAGCACAGAATTTTCCATGAGTCTTGGTCTAGCCATCCTATTTCGTTACTTGAGGGAATTCCCCAACCAGTTCTTCCCATAACCCCATCGTGTGATAGAACACGTCTCATCCGCTTTTTCATAACATTTCCTCTGAATCCTTTTATTAAGGACGAGTTTCTAAAACCTGAATATTCTTCTAATGTGGGTACTGCTGGACTTGTCATTTTCTTTCAACCGTGCCCCCAATGATTGATTGAAGGTAACAGTAACTCTCCAAGTACGTGACTTTTCTAAGTAACCACATTAGCTGAGGTCGAAGAAACTGTCAGCCTTTCGCACCTGCGGGCGCACTTTTCGGATTAATGAAAATAGATGATAAAAATTAAATCAAATTCATTACGGAAATTATATATTATAAAAATGCAAAGAATAAGAGGTATTCAATGTTAAAAAAGCGGCGGGATATTTTCCACCAATTCCACGGAGCTGCGCCAAAAACTATGAATTACAAATACAAAAATCGCCTTTCCTCTACGAGGCGCATTGCTAAAATCTATCTAATTGCAATTGTAAGTAGTCTGGTGGTCAAGACATAATTGGAATACAGGTCCAAAGCAACAGAGGAAGGGTGCTGAGGCCCCCAACAGGCAAAATAATTAAATGTTTTCATGAATTCCTGATTTTAATTAAATTGCACGGACCAATTTTCATGAAAAACCTACTAACGCTGTTTTTAATAATTTAAACAACATCTATTTTAGCTCACCTCCCAAGAGATGCCAGCTACGACACCAATTAAACAGCATTTGGCAAGCAATAAATAAAACTGATGGGGTACCTTCAACAGTTCACAGCGTTTCAGCGTCTTGGTGCCATCCTTAAGAGGGATTATTTTTGCGTTGAACGAATTTAAAGATGAATATTACTTATATTCCCCACACTGATTTCGAATACCTGCTGTCTCCCGAGCACAAAGCTATCTACTACACGGTGCGTTGAGGTCTCTTAAATTATTGCGATTATTTCCAAATAAATTTCAACTATTACCTGTGAAAATGGCTCACCTCAGAAGTTTTCCATATTCGCCACTCATTATGTAGGTGCGGAAATATACTGAAACAATCATTCATGACTGCTAGCAGCAATAATTTTTAGGACCACCGTAAAAATGATGCACGTGCTTGTGGGAATCCACCAACCATCGGAACTCTTCCAACTATCTCAAAGATTTTCCCCAGCTTTCCGAACGCATTGCGGGTCCTAACGGGGACTTTCACCGACTCTTCAAGGCTTTCCACATTTTTCTCGACTTGTAATAACCCAGACTTCGTAAGAAAATAGTTGACGGTTGCGAACCAAGGTACAAAAAGCAGTGCGCCCGCTCCGCCTGCGATTCACGGCCGGGTCGAGCGAAAAGGAGAAGGGAAAAAAATCAAAAATTGGACGGAAAAAACTGCTCATCGCCGCCGCCCTCGTGTCACCTGTGACAGGGCGTAGTAGGATAGAGATTGGCACGGAGCTTATTAAAAACTTGTTTGCCGTCCAAGATGAAAGCCTGAAATGGAGGGAGAGGAGGAGAGAGCCCTCTTTACGTTTCGGCGGGGGAGGGCGCGAGGCAAGTACCTCATCGCGGTGGGGAGGGAGAGATTATGTATTATATTTTGGGTAAGTAACTTTTATTTCGTGTAAATTTAATGCATATTATAAAACTTATCGTACCGTGTATATCTGGATCATGGACATAGAATAAGCGATTGTGATAGAAGACCAGCATATTTGTCATCGTCGTCGCCTATGTCGCTAATTTGTTAGCCAACGTAGGCTGTTTCGGACGATTCCGTCTATCGTGGCTCTCAAACGTTTTAAACACCCCTGAAGGCTCATCCTGAGAATCAATCGTAACTCCAATAATGAAATATCTACGGACGTTTTATAAGTCTCGTATTCTTTCGTCGACGGCATCATTACCCAAAGGGACATGCGACGCCGGTAGTGAATTAATTACTGGTGCAGCTTTTAAATACTCTCCGACATCACTTGCCGCCACTCTCAACCTCACTGGCAGAGAAGCAAGATAAAGGCGCAGATTAAAGCAAACTTTTCAGGTTAAATGGGAAGGAATATGCCGCAGAACAACTGGGCAGGAAAGAAGAACGCAGCCTTTTTGGATAAAGAGATAATTTCCAAGGCCAAACCTCCTGAGGAAACCAACCAGCCAGCGTTGACTGCAACCCCCTTCACCCCGCCTGAGAGGGGAGGACGCCCTCTTTAGATATAATCTTCAGTCATATAATTAACGAATAGCGTGTGCGATCACAAATTTCGTGTACATCCAAACCTTTAACCACCCATCAAGGGCGGGCCCTGGTATCAACCAAAGGAAAGGTGAACGTGTAATTTATGTATAAAAGATACGAGTTTTTGACACTCGGTCGAGGCTACTCGCAGCAAATTTAACTCCTATTTTAATGAGGAAAAGTCCTTGTGGAACTTAAGAACAAAATAAAGAGGCATGCAAATAAAAAGGCAGCGGGTCCAATTGTGAGAAAATAAGCCTGAGTTTGTGAAAGGGGCATTTGGGTAGCGTTTGAGGAGCCAAATTATAGTCAATTCTCCGCGAAATACCACCAGGTATGATGTTTCACGTATTCAGGTTTCAGGGATATCACTCAGGTATGCGATCATCCTCTTCACCCTTTACCTTGAATAAAGCCACGTACTTGTATTCAGTGGATCTTCTTTCACGGGGGAGGGGGGAGAGATCTTACCCAATGATTTCAAACAAAGGGATCGAAATAGGGAAATTAAATCCGTCTCCTCCTTTATCTCGTTGTTATATTATCCCAACGCAAACGATTCCCCTCAAGCACTCGCAGATGGTCACTCTCTATCATCTCCAATTCTGCCAAACTATTCCGACGGTCAAAGCACCCGGAGCAGAGTACAAAGGGTAAACATGCTTAACTCCGACTCGATTACAGCAGCTCAATGAGGTGAATGATGCATTCCGATAACCTTTGAACTATTTCCAGTAATTTTTACCCATGTACCATTAAATAACAAAATAGGGAGGAAAATAGGTCTGTAACTTATAATATTCAGGTCCTGGAAAGTGTCGGCGATGAAGCCGTGACACACTATGTATATCATTCTCGCGAATATGGTGTAATGGTAATATATAACATTTTTTTCATGAAATACAGCGGCTTGATTTACTAGTTCACGTTGGATCAATGTATCATGTTGCTCTTTTCCTTGTCACTCTCCATTCTCTCCGTATTACGCAATCTGTCACTCTTGCAACGGATCAACCGCGGTTCCCGATCAAGACGCAAACTGCCGGTGACCTAAGATATTTCCTAGAAGCTTTCAGAGTGGAGTACAGTTCAAATAAGCTCCCTCTCTTTAAATTTCTATGCAATAATGAAAAAAGAAAATATTTAATTGCCTTCAGTTTAGGAGGCTATATGGGCCAAATGTATGAATTGTACGTTTCCAGATTAGTTTATTTGCGCTTGAAACAAGAAGGAACAAGTGTTCCAAGCCTATTTTTGGTTTTAATATACTCTTTATAACATAAATTCATAATATATTGATGCCCCGTCATAATAAGCAACGCGTTGATGGCTACAAAAAAAATAAATTAATTTCTAGTTTATTTCATTTGATAACTCAGTCAGATAAGAAGCTAGAAGAAATTTCTTGCAAAAATGCTCGTTTGCAATTGAATTGTCTTTAAAATTCACTTCAGTCAGTTTTTTACAATCTTAACATGATGTAAAATTAGCCTTTTTTTGATCTCTTAGTAATCTTTAAAATATGTCAGTCGCATCGAGGGAAAAGTGCGTTAAAATTAAATCAAGCTCAAAATATTGAATAATTTGTCACTGCGAAATTTGTATAACAGCTTTGAATGACAGTAGAACCGTTAAAAACTCATTTCGTAAAAAATTGTTCACAAACAACTTTTGACCGAAACATATTCTTCTTTCCTGGCATCTAGCTGAGATATTAACATAGGGCCCGAGATCGATTCCCGGGCACTACTCTGGGTACCCTCAACTTCGACAAACTGTGCGTCTTTCCTGGCAACAGAACTTTCTGGGAAGCCATAGGTGGCACAGGGAAAGGAACTGCGCCCCCCTAGCCTGATGTGTGAATCTCGCACGCAGTTGGACTTGGTACTGGGTGAGCTCTACCATCACCTATCAAACCGACCTTCGAGTTGATAAATGTGCTTACGCTTACATCTTTAATGCTTCATTTAAAAAATATTTCCTCTGCTTTATATTATTCTACTTACTATTCGATTACAATCAAATTAAATTCACCCCTCCTGTATTTTTAAAATTTTAATTAGCAAGAGATTTCTTTACTTCTTATCGTATTCGCTAATTTTTTTTAGATAGCTTGCTGTTGGAGGAAGATGGAGACAAAATTGAATCAAATTATTTAACGCCCCCTCTCACGGCAAAGGAAGGCACTTAAGGTTACAGCCGAAATATGCATGTCAAATCGGATAAAGCTGAATATTAAGAGGCGTTCCCGAATAAATGAAAGTTCACGCTGAAGGCACTCGAGGGGCTCACTATTAAGGGGCGTATTCCACTCAGTATTAATTCAGCGTAAGATTCTTTTTTCTGATTTCACACTTAAGAATAAACCGTTCTTTCGCAATCAGCATCATGCGTGCACTTGGAAAACTCTTAGCGTATATAGGCAAAAGCATCAATGAAATTATTCTCGACTCTTCGCGATTTTGCGACTGCATGTGATTACGAGATAAAAACTCGTGTTAATCCAGAGATAGCATTAATAATCACAGCCTTCCTCAGAAAATAACATAAACTTAACGTCCCCAGAAATGGTATAACTTTCTAATTCTTGACTGCACAAGTTTGTTATCCATTAATCAAGGCAGCGGTATGCTAAACATTGCAAAACTTCCCTTTCACCTCCTCTCCTAAGAAAAAAATTTATCCTTCACTGCGAACATCTTCTAGGTATGTACCCTAGACATTCGTAAGCACGCACTGCTGTTAACGCAGTTGCATGAATTGTGCCAACATATTTCTGTATTTAGCCCTTGAGAACATAAAGAGCCAAGAACGGCTTGGAGTGAGGGTAAAATTCTTGGCTATAAGCTATCACAGCCTGGGGTCGAATCTGAGAAGAGAATTTCAATGGAATTTGGGTTCCCAATTAGATTTCGTGCGGAAAACATCTGAATTTCAGTGTTCCGTCCATGAAATGAAGGGCTGAACGTTAAACAATGGGCGGATGCCAACGCCCAGTTCCTCTCAACCTGTATCCGCTCCACCCACAGTCAACCCTCCCAATTCCCTCACATAATCTCATCAGTCGTGTTTCTCTTACAATCACGGATAGAGTAATCAACTTCAGACCACAAAGGCAAAAGAGAGTTTAAAGAAAGAAACTTTTCCAAAGAAAAAAAACTTTTCATTGCTTTGATACCCATCCATTTGTTTGACGACATCATCAATTGAGAAGTTATTAAAGGATATAAAAAGGGGTTTTATGGTTCAAAATCAATTATATATTCCGATTTTCCTTTCCACTTAATTCTTATCGTGTGGTATACCATTATCATTCGTCCACAGTTTCGTTCATTTATTTCGTACATACGTATGTTTTACTCTGATTGTTTATTAGACCCTGATTTTTCCTTCTATTTTCGCGGTTTCCTGCCGATTTTTACTGACGATAATGACTAATTTTACTGCATATTTTACAAGTCTAGCAGTAGATAAGTGGTTCCATTTACTCTATAAGATCTAGAGAACAAACGTAAGCGGTCGAATAAATAAATTAACGCTCCCGTGAGCGCTTCCTAATTATGCCACAGACGGGAAATTAACAAAAGTTTTCGTCCGAACTTCCCCCTCTTAACCTTTCATGGACCCCTCCGAACTACCACCCGTTTCATGAAAACAAATGGTCAACAGAAGGAAATGAAGAATTATGCAAATGGAAGGCTCTTAAAAAAATATTTATTCTTCCAGCGGAGCACTAACTAGTTAATAGGTGTAATAAGAAAAATATAAAAATCACAAGAGTATAATATACCAATTTAAAATAATTAGCCAAAAGGAAAGCACTCACGCAGTGCCAATCAATCCCGCAAAGTGTCGCTGGAATTGGAATTTTATAATATTAAATTGGAATTTTACGTAGTTTATTTTCGGTCCCTTTACGTAATTACTTGACGACTTGCTCCCCCCCTCCTTCCGCAACCCCTTTACAGCCTCTTTTGAGGAGGCGCTACTGACAGTTTACAGTTATCAATATTTTTTGAGAATGGGTGCACATAAAGGGAATAAATGCGCTCATCATCACCCACAATTAACAGCCTTGATCCTTTACTTAGAAATCACATATTCAGTCACTCCAGTTGGTGACTTGTGGTTTGAGAAAGGAGGAATTCAGGACGATACAACAAAGAGGTAACTGTCTTATTTATAACCTGAAATGATTGAAACATGACCCCAGAACTTGCCCAGCACCTAAATGTTCTAAGATTACTTTTAATAACTTCCGGGGGCATCGGACTTGTTTACAACAAAATCTAGCCACCTGGTTCCCTGTGAGTTTTACGTCTTAAAGAATGTGTGTCTAATAGGTACGCCAAACATCAGAAAACTATGTTTTTTTCTTAATGATAAGAGCCATCGCGGTGATTCAAAGAATAATTTACTACAGTATATAGTCTAAGTTTGTGGCGTCAGTTGTATGAGAATATTAATTCATTGAAACAACCGCAACACCTATCAACGCGAACAGAATTCATTAGTTTAAGCTAAAACGCTGTAGAAATGTTCCCAACCGTTTGTTCATACACTTTCATTTATTCAGAGGCTTGTGCTTCGAAAGTTAACACTACGCCCTAATGCGAGTCCTAGATAGTTTAATTACGGTACTAAAAAAGAGTAGTCTTGAGGTGCAGTTGCCTGAAAGTGTTATGCATGGAAGATATTAATCAAAATCATATTTGTGATAATGGCGTTTTCCCTGAGTAAGATTTCAGGGTGCAGGAATGTATTGGTATGAGGGTAAGAAAATTAGATAGCGATATATCAATACCATTCCCCAGATAAAGCGTCATGGTACCAATATCGAGATGCTAGCATCTTGGGAAAACGTCTAGGCACTGGAATCAAAGGCGGGAATCCTTAGTATTTTTGGTACAAAGAAAATATTAACCACTTCTAACAGAAAATTAAACAGATCGGGCGGGCCTCCTATAAACTCATTAACTGTCTTACACCCGGGCGATAGCTTGCTAGGCACTATGTAATTAAAGATTGAAACGATTTTAATCCTATGGGCTGGTCAGGATAGCTGATTTCTAGTTTCGTGCAATAACTAACTATAAATGCTTTTAGGAGACGCACTTGTAAAGCGTTGATGTGTCAGCAACGTGTGATCATTTGCAGACAATTTATGAGCTCCATTCCATCCTAGCTCCGCATGCACAGTATTATTGTATTTGGTGGCAGCTCTTCTAAAATGGTGCGGGGTTGTAAAGTTGGAGTATTTTTTTTGGTCCCTCTATTGAGTTGGCCCGCATGAGCCCATTCAAAGCAATTTGTGGACGATTTGGAGAAAATTTAATAGGCTTCGCCATCCGAAGAAGAAACAAGTTCAATGAAATATGGAAAGATTGGCGATGAAAAATGATTTGCTTGGAAAATGTAGAAAAGTGATACACCAAGGATCAAAGATAAACGGCATACAATTAATTAAAAACATACTTACTGCCACAATTATTAGTTACAAGTTGGCAAGTTGGATCATATGGATGGAGTTTGCAGATCAATTGTACATACACAGATAGATTTGAACTACCATTACTCCCAGTAAAAGCGCAAAATATCTTTCGTCGCAGCCATGTAGAAGATAATTTGACTGGGAAAGCTAATTTGGAGGAAATATTTTCTACAATTTACTGCATAATAAGTACTTCTAACTACTCATACCTTATGCATAAGGCACTCATAAAAATAAAAAGATCGTATTAACCGCACGGTAATAAGAAACAATTCCTGAGTTACTTTCATATTCTGCACTACGTAACGTTTTAACTCGCACCGAACACATAATGAAATTTTATCTACATAAGTATATGCAATGTAATATTTACATGTGTGCACAACTGGAGAAGTTTATTTGCTGTGGAACAGGAACGTCTCTGATGTAATTACTTTTGCCATACACCCAAGAGGTGGCAGTCACATGACAATTTAAACGTACATAGCTACAATGATTATGAGTGATTAAAGTTTCCTTACCGATTGAAAGGCCTGTAGATTGCAAACCGAAGTCGAAAATTTCTGAATGAATTACAGTTTGGGTAATAGTAGGTTGAACCTCTTAGTAGAGACTCCGAAACTCAGACTCAGTAGCGTCTCTTAGCACTTGGGAATTCGCTGCACCAAAAATTACGCCGCGATTCCATTTGTCTCCCCGGAGACACCTGAAACCGGGAGGTCAGTTGCGCCGGCCTTTAAGCTCCCCGCCGCCCCATTAAAAACACGTTTTGATGAACACGGGAGCAAACGGGATCCGAGCGTGTGAGATTCCACATATTTGGCGGCCCATCTCACTCTCGGGGAAGACAGTGGCATCGGGGAGATATTTGAACAGCATCTGCCGCACATCAAGTGCAGATCGAGTTCCACTCGCCTTTCGATGACGCGCACACCCTCTGTTTATGTATCCTTCACGTGCCACCGCAAACAGTAACACTCCCCGAAGAACCCAGCCAGCTCAAGCTCGCCACTGATGCTCCCCGCGACTACCATCTCATGAATGGCGACTTCTCCAGAGTCATAACTCTTCTGCGACTGGGGATGAGGTGGTGTTTACTCGCTACGGCGTCTGAGCACAAAGCCCTTTTGTGTCCATCAGTGAAGAAAGAAAAATTATTCTGTCGTCAAAGCTTAGCGCTTCTCTCGCATTCAACGCGGAATGGTTCCTCTCTCTTCTTCTCATAGAAGACACGATGACTGAGATCTGCCACACGTGGCCCGGCCCAACACACGAAGTATTTCCTACATCCCGAACAAGTTTTCTGCAGGTCAAATGACCAGGAGGTAGGGAGGAGAATATTTCAGCGTCGACCTCACGGAAATGATTTCTAATGAACGCTGCAACGAGTGGGTAAGTTAATGCTTACTCCACAAGTAATTGCTCCATGATAAAATTGTGGCGAAGGTCTGTTTTCAGAAGTCTCGGGGGATCGTAGCCCACCTGAGCACTCCAATTCTACAGTGCACATTGGAATAAAAATCTTCAAGTTTAAAAGAGTATTTGCGTGGGATATTAAAGAAAACAAAAACTTGCATCTTCTTGGAAACATGTTTGCGTAATATCGTGGCTGTTTTCCAAAAGACCGCTTGCATGTTGCTCGTTTATAGTTGATGCGGTGATCCTTACATTGTGGGCGGGATTTTGAATTAGCGACATTAGAATTGAGAATGTTCGATGAATTAAGAATGACGTATTTCCATAAATAAGGAAAATTACCATTGGCTATCTTAGAAATCTTATAATATTTCACTCTATGAGATCCAGTTACCTCGTCATAATGAAAAATCGTCGTCACGCCCATATTGTAAGAACTAACACGTAGATAAGTAGAGGAAATTCATACTGTACTTCAAACAATCATACAAAATTTCGTTCTCATTGAATATGGATTGACAGGTAAATTAAATTGGAAATAGTAGCGCAAACATAGGCCCTTCAATGGTGATCACTGTCAACTGAATTTTGGGTTTAACAAATGGTTAAGAACTGAAAGTAGGTATATTTAATACTGCCAAGACGTAAGCATAAATGGCTTGGATTAGGTGAGTTAAAAATGCAGAATTAATAGATATGTAAACTTACCCTACAATAGTAATCATTTGCACTCAATCAACCTTTCAAAACGAAATTCAGTGATCCGAAAACGTGAAAATACAAACTAGAAGACAAACTACGGATGAAAGGCATTTATTAATTAGTAACATAGTGCTTGGGAACAGCATTCATTCCTCGTTCACAGATTCCTCATTAACAATACTTTTCCAGCATTTAGCGTTTCGAACAGGACTATCGATCAAGCAGCACGGCCGCTTCTTCTCCTATTTCAAGGGCGGTCGCGTAAGGTGTACGGAGGGGGGGGAGGGAGGACATCCATTACAGACGACTCATGTTTTATACACGGGGCAACTGATACCCGACCAAAGCCTTCCTATGCTAAAACTTCCTCTGCCAAAGCCTATCCCAAGGTCGAGTGACTATGCAAGGTGACAACCAATGGATATATAATCAACTATATCTTTCGCAAACGGGTATTGCAATGTATTAGAATTCCAAAGGAGCATTAGGAAACATTAATTGTGTTAGAGAAGAAGCTCTTGCAAAAAATGATGAACAGAAACCTGGAACTCATAATAAGAGGGGTAAAGGAAGCATCGGAGGAGACTAAACGCGAAGCGTAATGCGGAATTGGCAAGGAACTTGGAGTTAGTTCGGGGAAGAAGGATGATGAAAACAATATAGACCTTTGAGCTATCCGCAGGTATATATATAATAAGATGAAAAAAGTGAGTTTTATTCATTGCAATGACAAAAGAGAGGTGTTAAATAGGGTGAGGAAGATTCGAAAGCAGAAATGTAACAAGACCTATTGGGAAGTTGTGGAATGTTGAGGTCTGCGATAGAAGGAAGATTTTAGGTAAGCGGGAACAGCAAAAAAAAGATGAACACTTGGAAAGTACACAGCGGGAGAGGTGAGCATGAAAAAGTGAATTAAGAAATAGTATACGGTATGAGTAGTAAAAACTCAACAGTCTTGAGAGACATGAAATATGTTTATTATTTAATTTCCGAAACTTATATCCACACATCTGAACGCTTTTGGTAAAAAACGTATTTATTTTCTGTTTTTATTAAATAAGACTATTTGTAATAATTCGTAAACTAACTTATCTGATGTAAATCTAATTAAAATGTATCCGTACAGGTAAATTAAATCTTTCATGTCACGTTTACGTTAATTCTCATTTCCGATGCGCTTTTGAAAATAAGCTAGATTAGTTAATATTAATAGCAAGGCGATTCAAAACGGTCATGGAGTAAGAAAGAGAAAAGCGAAAGCGTTATCAGTGTAAAGTCCCTGTTCACACACATACACACAAGCATATATAATTCTGAAGATGGCAGCGTTACCGTCTAAACGTCAGATGTATGTATCCTTTTTGTTTCTGTCTTGAGATAATTTTTTAATCAAATTTTATATACCACCACAACTTTTTAAATTAAAACCTACGAAGCATTTATCAATCGCGGACGTCGACCAGACAGCAACACGTAACGCCCAAAACCATGGAGCTCCCTGTAAATCAAGAAATATTTACCGCCTCGAAACCTCATCGCTTTGGTGAAAAATGTAGGGGAATATTATTAACTCAAAGGTCCAACATAAACAACCCTAAAACGATAATATAAAGGCGCACAACTTAAACGCTAGGACGAAAAATGGATGGAATGAAGATGGATGGATTTCGAATCCGGAATGAATTAGGGAATCATCGAATACTCAGTGAATTAAACGGAAAAGGAGTATTGAAAAATAAAATAAATGAATGCTGGCGGGGAAGTTGAATATCGCGTGCATAAATATAGCTTTATGGAGTTAATTGTAAAAAAACAATTAAAAAACTTAAGGATTTCGACACGTTACAGAAATTCAGGGCAACACTAAGAAAATTCTTAAAAAAATTAACCTAGGCAAGCAAAAAAGCTACCATCTGCAACTCCCAGTAACTGATGCTCTAACCCAGGCGCGCCCACCTTTCAAGCTCTCCTCCCTTTCACCCGTTTCACAAAAGTACAAACAAATGCAAAGCCCTCTCCAGCAGGACCTTCTCTAACGGCAATAACTCTGTTGTAACACCCATCACAATTCCTCTGGATGTGGTTCAAAAAATTTAATTTCAAGTTTATGGCTGTTTTTAAGGGAACTTGTAAGCTGTCTTGTAGTATTTCAGAAACACGTCTATCCGGATGAGTGATTTCTATGGACCCCCTTGTTCCCCTCTTTCTCCTCTGAGCAAAATAAAATAATATACTAGATAACAATAGATGAAAGTAAAAAAGACAGGAAAAGCGATTCTCTGTTCGCACGGTTCAAACGTCTCACCACCGGAAAGCATTGCTTACCGTTTTCGCAGAGAAAAATACACCGTATTATAATTCATTCCCATGCGACCAACAAGTTTTTAAAGTCAGAACACACTACCGAAAGCACCGGTTCTAAAGCGACTAGTACATGAGAGAAACAAAAAACATTATAGGATTTAACGTCACATAAACTGAATAAAGTAATTGGATGGTAGAAGTTAAGTTGCATTAAACTGTGGCAACAAAAACATTTGAAATCCGATTTCCTGTTCTGACTTACTGATTACATACTCTAAATCACCGCAGCGATGCAATAATTAAAATATTTTCAATCATATGGGTTTCCAACAGTTGGAACAATTATGCTCACGCAACGGCGTGGATGCTACGAGCTACGTCTCAGACACCACGCTTTCAGCACAATTTCCGCATACAGCGAATATGTTAACAGAGGCCTTTTAATCAATATAAATAGTCCTCTTATGCTGCCTTTTGGCATTGTTCATCTAAATTTAAATGGAATACGCAATTTGTGCTACAGGTTCGTATTTTTGATCTCACGTGACATCGGCAAGCGGAGGCAACTGACATAATCAATCCACCCCACTATCGGCGATATACAAATAGAAGTAGAATAGAAGTAGCCATCATGGTCATTATGAACGTGTAAATCGGACTAAAATATGCTCGGTTAACCGCTAAATACTTCTCCAGGGTATTCTAAACACGAAATCAAATTCTGATACCGATATAGTGGATATTTCTCATCGTATGTCCTCTTTAAACTGTGTTTTAAACTTTGAATTTCTCCTAAGTGCCAATAAAATACTGACGTATCCCTTGGTTGTTTTACTAGAAAATTTGATACCAAAGTTACCATTATTTTTACACGATCAATTAGCACTGGACCTTATCCATTTTTAGATGTTAATCAAGCAACATAGCTTCAGAATTTAGCTGCACTGTTGCATTGCAATACAAGTATAATAGCTGTAGAGCATAAATCAGGTGACGAATCCGATATTAATAATAATAAGCCAGTTATCAATTCTGATCCATACGAAACTTTTTCCATCTTTAGTAGCCAATGAATTGATATCTCTTTTCAAAAAGACTGATTCAATTATCACAAAAATGGATAAATAATTTCATAAAGGGGTTAATTCACTTTTAATACCGAAATTATCGACAGCTTGAATTACGTAAAATCCGTTAGTTTGAAACGAAAGGTGCTCCTATAAATAGAATTGAAACTACCGGACGAAAATCGTCCTTATTTCCGTACACAACACAAAAAACTAATCAGTACTTCAGTGGCCCTGGTAAGCCTGATGGCAAGCTAAAAATATGACACTTCGTTCGAGGTAGCTTCGCCGATTTGATTTCAAGGGAAACATTTTTCCGCCAAACACACGAAAATTGACCTTAAATGAAAAAGATAAAGCGGAACTTATGAATAAAACCATCACATCAACACTTTCATGAGATAATCAATAACATTTCAGAGTGAAATTGTTCAAAGAAGAGCTGTCATTGGTTTTCCAAATAGCGATTAAAATGCCCCATTAAAGTTTTTCTTTCCACTTTTACTTGAAAAACTTTCAAACCTGGGTTGCAGCTTATGACTAAACGAATCCTATTAAAATTCCAGTTCATTCATCACTATAATTAATTCTGGGAGCGTTTCACTGAATTATTTTACATGTGCTTTGTCACACAATGTGGATGTGAACCTGAACGGAATCACTCAAATTACCAAGAATAATTGGGTAGAGACTCGTCACTATTAGAGTCACTGACGCGTGTTTGTTTAACTTGAATTATAGCCCAGTATTATACTGGAGAGGCAAATGGCAAAAAGAATCATTCCTCGACCAAACTTCGTTGGGAAGTATAATAATAAATATTAAATAAAATGAATATAAAGTAAGGAATTAAAGGATGAATTAACACACCACCACGGATCTCCCTTCAATCGATGCTCCCCTAAGAGCGATTAGGATTGGTTGTTCGAATTATTAATGCCGCCCATTAATTCAGACTTAATTGCTACGGAGCGTGGCAAAGGAAAGGGCTCGAGATTTATTAAAAGCACGCCGGCCCTCCGCCAATCTAGTCATCTTAGGGCCAGTTTTATGCCCTGGGGGAGCCAAGTGGTCAACCTTTTTTAATGCAATTGAAATTCGATTCCATGATCTTGCCCATAAACACGCGAAATCATTTTCAACCAATCGTGTGCCGAAGAATTATTGTCCTCTCCAAACCGTTTTCTTGAAGCATTTATCTCAACGAGAGCTGATGCGGAAGATGTCAACGAAGTGGTTTCGAAGATCGTCGAGTACTGAAA
Source organism: Hetaerina americana (assembly GCF_022747635.1). Classification (NCBI taxonomy): domain Eukaryota; kingdom Metazoa; phylum Arthropoda; class Insecta; order Odonata; family Calopterygidae; genus Hetaerina; species Hetaerina americana. The sequence goes on from NW_027286985.1 coordinate 76,231,098, forward strand.
ACACTATGTGGGGTTTGCTCCAATAAAACAATGACTGGAATGGTATCGACTCGATTTTTTTAAAATCATCCTTTCCCACCGACAATCCCCGGGCAAGAGTCGTCATACGGCTGTCGGACTTCAGGTAACCGTATGAAGATTAAAATTTGAAATGCATTTGAAAAAAATTGAAAGAGACGGGAATTCAGAACATAAAATTTCCCAGTTGCGGTTCTCTCTAAGTTCTATAAAATCTTCACGAAGAAACAGTAAATTAAACGTAACCTCCCATTCATTTATTTTCAAAGAAGCATCTCTTGTCGCTTCATCCGGAACAGTCCGCAAACTTCCTGCTGCTTTCCCCTCGAGCTCAGCATAGGTCAATTCAAACAACTTATTTTAGTATCAAACCCGTTGTAGTGCAATTTAAATTTCATAGACATCATTTAAACCTTGAAGGAATAACAAGATATTCGGTTAACGGCGCGAAATTTTTAACACAGAGTTTTGTTTTCCATATTCAGCTTAGAGATTTTTTTATGAGAACATACAGGGTTCGTCCGGAAAATAAGTGTACTGATTCTTTCCCACCGCTCCAGGCGCGCCCAGCACCGCTCTGACGGGCTGAAATTGGAGGGGAGTATGTTGGCAAGCGACGCTGAAAAAGGCAGTCGGCTCTGAGCTGTGGTGTAGTGAGGAGCTCTGTTAACGCGAACCTCCACGCTCGACCCACGTCACGGAACGCGATGCCGAAGTTTTTGGAGCAGCGTTATTCCATCAAATTTGGGGTAAAGCTTGGGAAATCGTCTACCGAAACTGTCGGTATGATTAACCAGGCTTACGGGGAGTCAGCCATGTCCAGAAACATGATCTTTCGGTGGCACAAGATGTTCGTGGAGGGCAGAGAAGAGGTCGACGACGAACCACGGCCTGGACGCCCATCAACGACACTCACCGACGAAAATGTGCAAAAAGTTCGCGATGTACTGAACTCTGATCGTCGTCTTAGTGTTCGGATGATAGCAGAGCAGTGTAATGTACTCGACAGGCTTCGAAAACGAGTCGCCCGCGTCCGGCCAGCGATCAAAAACATCTGGCGGCTGCATCACGACAATGCGCCGTCTCACACCGCGCTTGTCGTGTCGGACTTCTTGGCCAAGCACGGCGTGGCAACGCTGCCGAACCCGCCCTACAGCCCGGACTTGGCACCACCGGACTTCTTTCTGTTCCCGAAGATAAAGAGGAGTTTGAAAGGAACGCGATACGGGACTTTGGACGCCGTCAAAGAGGCCGTGACGACGTGTCTTCGAGAGGTTCCCGATGATGCCTTCGCGGGAGCGTTCCAGGAATGGGAACGCCGCTGGAACAAGTGTATCGACTCACAAGGGTCCTATTTTGAGGAATATTAGCTTAAGATATGTAAAAGTGCAATAAATTTTTTTTCCTGAGCTCAGTACACTTATTTTCCGGACGAACCCTGTATCGTGTTTCGGACCATGACCTTTTAGTTTGACGAAGAATTAATTAGACTCCATTCATTTTACTGTTCCCCTCCTAAGAAATCAAATAGATACCGGAGAATTAAATAAAATTGAGAAAAGTTTTTTCGATAATTTTCAGGGCAGATAATGAAACTTGGAGGCCGACTGATTTTGGAACCTATCTCAATAAGATTTCAGGAATTGGAACTAGTATTCCGTTTTTTGAAACAAAACATATCTGGTAGCTCGCGAAAAATAACCTCCAGATAAAAGGACTATATAATACGACAACCATATGATTTCGGATGTTTAACAGCACCCCAAATTATACAAACCTATTGAGGGCAAAGTTCTCATATTTTATACCCCAAGCATAGCCAATATCAAATACACACTAAAGATACCTATTAATCGGCGATAAAATATTTCTTTGATGGGCAGCAATGATTATGATTACCGGAAATGATATCCATCTGTAGACTAACTAAAGTAAGTACCATGCTTGGCTAATAAATGCTCATGTTTGGATCCTGTCTCCTGACGAATATGTGCATGATATAATTTATTAATTTCAACCATTATAACAGATATAATTCACACTAATGCGGTTTGAACATATTTAGAGCTCCTACTATGATTTGAGATGAGAGGTCGTATTACTTTCAAAAACAATTACGGAAAACAACAATAAAATACGTTCAGCCAGCAGAAAAGTGCTTTTAACAAACAGAACAAAAAATAAGGCAAATAAAAACCTTTTTCCCATTTCTTCAAGATCATTATTCGTACCTACCATTAAGACTTTTATTTATGCCCTATTAAATATATTCTATAATAGTGGAGGAAACGGATAACATCTTATGGGTATATTATGGTAAATTAAGGCGAAACAATATGTTGAAAAAATGTGTGGCCTCAGGAGTAATTTTATGGAATTTACAAGACATATTTAAAATGAAAGAAGTAACGATTTAATTCAGCACGAATTTTATTTTAACACAACCTAGGTTTCGACATTGGACGTTGGACCTGAGGATAACGTTCAACATTGAAACTTGGTCGCGTTTTTATAGGTTTGAGTGGAATTAAAAAGTTACTTCTTCCATTTTAAAAATGGTAACAAAATATTTGAAATATGAATTAATGCCAAAACATGCATATAATCTTTAGACAGCCTTACGTATTTGCTAAATTTTTCAGTTTTACCGTAATTTACCGAGTGAGTTATCGATAAAAAAAGAGCTATCAGTGCACTTGTAGGGAGTATGAAAACACTTCTTCCTGAATCTGAATGTAAGCGACCAGAACATTCAGGGTGATTTGTTGCTCTTGCATCTTCAAATAAGCTAATTTCTAATGCTATAAAATATTTATCCTCTTTTGACCTACCATATATCAAAACTTTTGTCATAAATGAAGCTGTGTGATCTCTAAGTATTAATCTCGTATTTTGAAGAGTTTGGCCAAAGCTGGTTTTATATAATGGACTGACCT